>NW_027397271.1:0-151 GCF_003265705.2 Callorhinus ursinus | reverse complement strand
CAAAAACTAATGATGTAATATATGGTGATTAACATAACAATAAAAAAAATTAAAAAAAAAGAAGTTACCGATCCCAGCCCCAAGCTAGCGGACCCTTTTCAGTTTGGAACAATCGACTGATTATTTCTACTTGCAAGGACAAGAGGCATTT
>NW_027397270.1:70089-70271 GCF_003265705.2 Callorhinus ursinus | reverse complement strand
ATGGAATATTATGCAGCCATCAAAAAATGAAATCTTGCCATTTGCAAGGATACGGATGGAACTAGAGGGTATTATGCTAAGTGAAATAAGTCAGAAAAAGACAATCATATGATCTCACTGATATGCAGAATTTAAGAAACAAAACAGATGAACATAGAGGATGGGAAGGAAAAATAAGACAA
>NW_027397270.1:0-89 GCF_003265705.2 Callorhinus ursinus | reverse complement strand
CGGTCTCGGGCTGCAAGGGGCACTGCAGTCCGTGGAGACAGGGCCTTTCCTCAGCCACGGGCAAGGCCTTCAGGTGGGACAGTGCCTTA
>NW_027397269.1:0-311 GCF_003265705.2 Callorhinus ursinus | reverse complement strand
TATCTATATCTATATCTATATCTATATCTATATCTATATCTATATCTATATCTATATAGATATAGATATATGAAATAAATCAGTTGGAGAAAGACAAATACCATATAATTTCACTGATACATGGAATTTAAGAAACAAAATTGATGAACATAGGGGAAGGGAAGGAAAAATAAAATAAGATAAAAACAGAGGGGAAGGCAAATCATAAGAGACTCTTAACTATAGGAAACAAACTTAGGGTTGCTGGAAGGGAGGTGGGTGGGAGGACGGGGTAATTGGGTGATAGGCATTAAGGAGGGCACTTGATGTAA
>NW_027397268.1:70193-70354 GCF_003265705.2 Callorhinus ursinus | reverse complement strand
TGAAGCCCCGTCCTTGGTTGAGTCGACTGGTTTTACAGATCTAGTCTAGCTGGACACGCAACTTGCTCTCGAGCACACAAACCCTTATATTTTAGCCCCAGGATCCTGAACACGTTCGGGGTGGGAGGTTGGGGGGCAGGCACTCCGCTGGCCCACGCGTT
>NW_027397268.1:0-193 GCF_003265705.2 Callorhinus ursinus | reverse complement strand
AACGCGTGGGCCAGCGGAGTGCCTGCCCCCCAACCTCCCACCCCGAATGTGTTCAGGATCCTGGGGCTAAAATATAAGGGTTTGTGTGCTCGAGAGCAAGTTGCGTGTCCAGCTAGACTAGATCTGTAAAACCAGTCGACTCAACCAAGGACGGGGCTTCAAAACTTGCCTGCCATTATTTAGCACCCACTGT
>NW_027397267.1:70242-70427 GCF_003265705.2 Callorhinus ursinus | reverse complement strand
TATGACCGCTATGTGGCCATCTGTCATCCACTGAGGTACACCGTCATCATGAACTCCCACCTCTGTGGCCTTCTGATTCTACTCTCCTTGTGCATTAACATTGTGGATGCCCTGATGCACAGTCTGATGGTGTTGCACCTGACCTTCTGCACAGACCTTGAAATCCCTCTCTTCTTCTGTGAAGT
>NW_027397267.1:0-242 GCF_003265705.2 Callorhinus ursinus | reverse complement strand
TTTTCCAAGTAAGTTCTAATACCATTCATCCTTTTATCATATGAGTTACTAATCACAGATTAGGGGAATTAGGATGCAGACATATCATATTGAGGGCTCCCATTTCACCTCCTACAGATGTGCTTTGATTGACTACATCGAGAGGCCTATTCTCCTCTGACCCTGGGAAGGACAGTTTTCTGTCCCTGGGCAACATGTTCAAGCATGACATCTATATTTGCTGCCACCACCTTGTGACTTGA
>NW_027397266.1:0-70875 GCF_003265705.2 Callorhinus ursinus | reverse complement strand
CACACACACACACACACACACACACACACACACACACACACACACACGCCTAATAGCTTATTAGAGTTTCAGTAAACAACCCCATCAGGCTGATATAAAATTATCTTCCTGTGCCCTGATTCAACAACAAATTATTGCTTCAGTGCTTGGTAATCAGAGTCCCAAACTCTTGAAGATGCAACACGTTGAAATAGAGATTCTTTATTATTTCTGAACAAAGTTATACTTGGCTTTACACATAGTTCTAGAAGGCTGGAACTATTCAGGTGTGCTTTGATTGACATTCTGCTGGGCCAATGCTACAAACTACAAAGCTGATTCCTATTAAACATTTCTGCCTAATTTCTGTTCATTGTTGAGATAGCAAGTAGCCTCTAAGCAAATTTCTCAACTTAATTTTCCCAGGAAAATTTAATTTATCTCTGGAGCATGTGGAAATTCCATTTTAGCCTTTCCTATTTAGGTTGTCTGTTTGTCCTCTGGTACCACCTCTGGTAACTGACTTAATTCCAAGTCCAGCAGGTTGGGAGTTGTGTGGTAAAAGCATCTAAAAAATCAATAGAGCTTCCATGCCCCTCAGTCCCAGGTAGCCTTGCTTACCATACTGTGAGAGCTCATCAGCACTGTGGTTCCACTCACTGCACTTCTAAATTGATTGGAAATGCCTGACCCAAAGGTCAGATGGTAGTGTGTAAATATAAAGGCTGTTTCACCACAGAGCTCAAAGCTCCCTACTGCAGGAAGTCAAGAAGGCCATTTTGAAGGCACTGGTGTGTGTCTTACAATAGAGGGCTAACAATATTCTTAGGAATGCCACACATTTCCACTTCCTAAAGATGATCAAAGAAATGCCACTGGAGTTTCTTCAGGATTGTGGCCATGCTCCTCTCCAACAAAGATTCAAGAAGATTGCCTTCATAAAATGCCTTTAGAACCAGCAGGATTGGAAGTTTCAGTGTTTTAAAAGGTATAAGAAACTGAAGTCCATCTAGCCGTATTATAAAATTTGTTAATTGTTGCATCCTGATGTGAAGTGACATCTACAAGAGAAATTTTATATGATCTATAAAATCTTAGGAAAATTGATCATTCTTTAGAGAAAGATGGCATAGACTTAAGACTGAGAGACAGCATGGTACTGCAGAGTACACTAAACCAATGGTTAAAGACCCAATTGTCACTTGATTCTTGGTACCGTGGACCAGTTAGCTAACTTCTCTGAGGCTCAGTTTCTGGAAGACCATGGTTCTTTACCAGTTTAGAATCATGGTTGTCTTTGAAAATCTGATGAAAAGCTCTTCTTGGAAATATTTTATGTAATTTTTACTAGGACCATAGGCATCTCCCTATCCCCAAACCTTCCCCTGGCCCCAACTTAAGAATTCCTATTATGGATACTTAAATTCCAGTACTTATCCTCAGAATGTATGTTCTATGATAACAGTGTGTTTTCAGAGCCTAGGACAGTTCCGGATACCCAGTGGGTGTTCAAAAGGTATTTGTGGCTTGTCAATAAATGAAAGAATGGTTAACCTGTTCAAAGATTAAAGAGAGTTTATATAAAGGAGATGTGCAAATTGTAGAACATTCTTACAAATATGGTATTGCTTTTGTTAAAGTAATTGTAAGCCACATCTTAAGCTCTGTTCTAATTGACACAGTAAAACATATCATCACAACTTGCTATTTTCCACAAGGTATAACTTTTTTTATACAAGCCTGGAATTTTTTAAATCCATATTTGTGCTCCAATTCAAATTTGTTCCTTTGAAAATCTTTATATATTTAATAAATTAATGAATGTTAAAGTCCCCTTCAAGAAATCCTACTTTTCACCTTATATGTCCTATTGATTCAAATGAAATCATTATTATTTGTCAAATTTGGACCTTTGTCAAAATGTCAAAGTTGGACATGTAATTCATCCCCTAATAAATTCTCATATTCAGTCAACAAACTCAATTGCTTGCACTTCCCAAAAGTCTTCCTCCTGAGTTCCTCACCATTTATCTTCCATGACTATGCCTCACCTTGGCCCTCACTCACTATCATTCATGAAAACACAAAACTGTCCCTCAAACCCCCCAATTAGGATGGCTTCTATCAAAACAGTAGAAAATAACAAGGTATTCTACAAGGATGTGGAATAACTGGGACCTTGGCATACTGTTGATGGGAATGTAAAATGTAGAAAACAGTATGGCAGTTCCTCAAAAAATATGAACATAGGATCACCACATGATCCAGCAAGTCCATTACCACCCAAAAGAATCAAAAACAAGGTCTTGAAGAGATATTTAGTAGATATTTAATAGCAGTATTGTTCACAAGAGCTGAAACATGGAAGCAAATCAAGTGTCCATCAAAAGATGGATAAGCAAAATGTAGTCTATACACACAATGAAATTATTCAATCTTAAAAAGGAAAGAAATTCTTTTTCTTTTTTAGAGAGAGAGAGAAGAAAAAGAGCACACGCAAGAGAGTGCAAGCAGGGGGAGGGGCAGAAGGAGAGGGAAAGTGAGAATCTTAAGCAGGTTCTGTGCCCAGTGGGGAGCATGTTGGGGGTCTCGATCTCACAACACTGAGATCATGACCTGAGCCAAAATCAAGAGTCAGACGCTTAACTGACTGAGCCACCCAGGCACCCCAAAAAAGAAAGAAATTCTGACAGATGCTACAACATGGATGAACCTTGAGGGCACTATGCAGGCCCTGCCTGTAATGCTCTTGGCCTCTGAGATGCCAAGTGGTCTTCTAATCACCCATCTAGACATGGTTCAAAGGACATTTTCCTGCCCACTTCCCCAATCAGCTAGCATTATAGAAAAAGTACCTCTTCTGTGCTTCCATGCTATATACACTTGATTGTAACACTATACTGCATTAAGATTATTCATTTGTGCCCCTCTTCACACCTGTAAGTCTGTAAGCTTACTCACAGCAATGCAAGTATTTTTCACATAATATGTGAATTAGGTCAGTGACCAAGTAAAATTAATACACTGCCATTGCTAAAGGTGACAAGACCTCTGAATAAGTAAAATTCCCATTACTTACAGTTGCAGATCACCTCATATTTTTTTTTATTAAAGGGATCTAATTTGCCTATATCAAATCCACACTTAAGTGTCTCTATGAACGGGGGCACAAATGACAATGTGATGACAGTGAAAAATTATGGAGTGTTTCCATTTGCTAGGTTCTATGTTAATCACTCTCTATGTGTTATTTTTGCTGAATCCACAAGCTTCTCCATGAGGCAGGTACTATTGTCCCATTAGACAGAAAACTGAGGTGCAGAGAAATTAAATTATTTATAGTGCTCTATACCCGGTAAGTAGTGAAGACAGGATTCTTTTGACACACAGTATTATTCTCAAACTCCATGCTAACTATCAATAATCAATTCACAAAAATCTTTCCTGAGAAGATCTAGAAAAGGCTATTAAGAAACATGACATGTTACAAAGCATTGCCTTCAAAATCTAGTGACAGATTAATCCGATGTTACATTAATCAATTGTCATACTCTCTTTTTCACAGAATCCAAGAGAGAATTTTTATATCTTCACTTCTCACATTTTAAGGCAGTGCAAACTACAATATTGTTGCCTCCACCTGGAAGTGAGTTTCTCAAACCAATGATTCAAATGTAAACCCTACGAGGGAGAAAATTCCGACACCATATTGAAAAATATACCTGATTTAAAGAAAATGGACCTAATTCCCACATTTCTCATTTGTGAATTAGAGGTCCCCAAGGGCTTGCAGCAGAATCTATTCTCTTCATTGACACAGGCCTCCCATTGCCCTTTCTCTCCCATTCTTCATCTCTGCTCCTTGCTGATCAGTCTGGATATCCTACTTTCTCAGGACTCTCCAGTCTCCCCCCTTCTTCTCCCTCAGGCCTGCTATTTCTATATCCTTCTTCGTAAATCTCAGGTTTCACACTGCTGTGCCTTTGGCCCAAAAACAACCCTCTTCCCTGAGTAGGGCCTCCTCCCTGCCTGAACGTGGCACCTTCAAGCTGCTTCTATCCAGTGGTGGGAGCTCAGCTCCATCCAAACAGTCCTGTCTCATCCCCAGCGCTTATCAGCATTAGGCCCATTCTTCAATTCAGTCCAAATCTTTCTTGCTCGCCTTGTGGTCCCAGACAAGGCACTTAATTCTCTGTGGTTCATAGGATTTATATAAGGATCGAGTGAGATAATAGGTGTGAAAAGTTACTTAGAATAATGACTGGCCTCTGAGAGCTCAATAAATGCTTCTGTTTTACCTATTTTATTATACTTTGTTTCTTCTAAGAGGCACTTTCAAAAACTGCAGAGAGAACAGAGATGGTTAAAAACATCAGTTCTGAAGAATATACAATGGGGAAAGTCAGTCTCTTCAATAAATGATGTTGAGAAAACGGGACAGCCACACGTGAAAGAATAAAACTTGACAACTACCTTATACTATATACAAATATGAACACAAAATGGAAAAAGGTCTTAACATAAGACCTGAAAACACAAAACTCCTGGAAGAAAACATAAGTGGTAAGCTCCATGACATCAGTCTTAGCAATGATTTTTTGGATTTGATGCCAAAAACTAAGGCAACAAAAGCAAAAATAAACAAATGGAACGATATCAAACTAAAGCTTCTGCACAGCAAAGGAAACCATCAACAAAATAAAAAGGCAACCTACCAAATGGGAGAAAATATTTCCAAATCATATATCTAATAAGGGATTAGTATCCAAAATATACAAAGAACTCATAAAATTATATAGCAAATTTTTTTAAATGGGCATGGACCTAAATAGACATTTTCAAAAAAAAGATATTCAAATGGCCAACAGGTCCATGAAAAGGTGCTCAATATCACTAATCATCAGGGAAATGTAAATCAAAACCACAATGAGCTATCACCTCACACCTATTAGAATGGCCAGCATCAAAAACACAAGAAATAACAATAAAGAAAAGGGAACCCTGTTCAACTGTTGGTGGGAATGTAAAGTGGTATGGCCACTAAGTAAAACAATATGGTGGTTCCTCAAAAAATTAGATTAGAACTTCCATGTGATCCAGCAATTTCAATTCTGGACAATTACCTAAGATAAATGAAAACACTAACTCAGTAAGACACATGCACTCCCATATTCACTGCAACACTGTTTGCAATAACCAAGGTATGGAAACAACCTAAGTGTCCATGGATAGATAAATGGATAAAGAAGATGTGGTATATGTATGCAATGGAATATATTACTCAGCCATAAAAAAAAAAACGAAATCTTGCCACTTGTGACAATGAAGATGGACTCTGAGGTCATTATGCTAAGTGAAATGGGTCAGAGAGAGAAAAGCAAATTACCATATGATCTCACTTAATATATGGAATCTTTAAAAAAAAAAAAAAAAACACCTAACTTGTAGATAGAATAGACTGGTAAATGTCAGAGGCAGGCAGGGATCGGGGGTGGACAAAATGGGTGAAGGTGGTCAAATGGACAAACTTCCAGCTATAAAGTAAGTTTAAGTCATGGAAATGTAATATGCAGCATAAGTTAATGATACTGTTAATAATACCCTATTGTATTATTTGAAAGTTGCTCAGAGAATAGATCATAAAAGTTCTCAACATAAAACAAAAATTATGACTACATATGGTGATAGATGTTAACTAGACATATTGTGGTGATTACTTCTGTAATGTATACAAATATCTAATCATTATATTATACACCTGAAACTAATATATTATGTTGATTACATCGCAATTAAAAAACAAATACCAGGGTGCCTGGGTGGCTCAGTCATTAAGCGTCTGCCTTCACCTCAGGTCATGATCCCAGGGTCCTGGGATCAAGCCCCACATCAGGCTCCCTGCTCCACAGGAAGCCTGCTTCTCCCTCTCCCACTCCCCTTGCTTGTGTTCCCTCTCTCACTGTCTCTCTCTCTCTAATAAATAAAAAAAAATCTTTAAAAAAACAAAACAAAATACCAGTTCTGCATCAGTAAGACATGAGCCTGCCACTCACTGTGGTGGGACCTTAGACATGTCACCTAACTTGTTTGGCCAAAGCGTCTTCTGATATCCAATAATGTCTATACCAGAGGGGTCCTGTAGGGTTCACAGGGAATACTGAGCACACAGCATGTGTCCATGGGATTAGCACAGAGGAACTGTCTACTCCCTATAAATATTAAGTAGCTGTCATCATTACCCAGCCCCAAAAGATCATGCCTTTCTCTAAACTCCTAAAGAATGATTTTCCATTACTCACACTAAATGACATCTTTTTCTCTGTTTCACTTGTGGTAGTTGTATCCTTCCAGCTAGGTGTGAGTTCCCCCAGAACATTCACCATGTTTTAGATTTCTTCTGAACTCTCCCTGTCCCCCAGCAAATAGAAAAACATGAGAAATGTAAATGCAAAGAACCACTGATCAGTCATAGTTGAACATCACCAATACATGCTATTAAAGTGAATATGGTTTATTTCTATAAATGTTCATCTGTTTGAGTTCAAAACAACATAAAGGTAATAAATTATCATTATCTTGGGGGCGGAGCAAGATGGCGGAGGAGTAGGAGACCTGGATTTCGTCTGGTCTCAGGAATTCAGCTGGATAGGGATCAAACCATTCTGAACACCTACGAACTCAACAGGAGATCAAAGAGAAGAATAGCAACGACTCTTTGAACAGAAAAGCGACCACTTTCTGGAAGGTAGGACGTGCGGAGAAGTGAATCTGAGCCGATATTCGGGAGGATAGACGGCGGGGGAGGGGGCCTCCGTCGGCCGCTTCTGGCAAGTGATAGAGCCGCGGAGCACACAGTCGAAACCTTTAGAAGTCGGCTCCGCTGAGGGACTTCGCTCCACTGGCTAAGCGGGGGGTGGAACCCTCGCAGGACAGTGTGCTCTCAGGACCCTCGGGGTCACAGAAAAACCGGCGGTGCCTGAGTGCGGCAGAGCTCCCAGGTATTGGAGCGGGGAAGCCGGCTACAGAGACAGAGCCAAGGCACGGGCTCTCAGCTCGGGATTGCCATAAACTGTGATCCGCGACCCAGTCGGGCCACTGCTCCTCCAGCAGGGACCCAACAAGCGGCAGAGCTGGGCAGACTGCCCTTCCTCCACCAGGAGGAGCGGCGCGGAAGTGCAATGCAGAGATCTGCTGGGTTTGGAGACTCCACACGGGGTTGGCTGCCAGAGATAGAAACACTCGGTCACAGGCCGGGTGAGCACGGAGTGCGGACGGAGACCGGGGAGACGGGAGTGAATGCTTTTCTCTGGGGGCACACTGAGGAGCGGGGCCCCGAATTCTCGGCTCTTCCAGGTGGAGATTGGGAGGCCACCATTTTCGCCCTGGTCCTCCAAAGCTGTGCCAAGAGCTTGCAGGGAACAAAAGCTCCTGAGAGCAAACCCGAGCAGCTTGCTTAGCCCAGACAGACAACGGTGGGGCAATTCCATCTCTGGCAAAGATATTTGGGAAACACGGCAACAGGCCCCTCCTCCAGAAGATCAGCACAACAGCCAGCAAGCCAAGACCAAGTTTACCGATCAAGGAGAACAGGAGAACTCCAGCGCTAGGGGAATACTGCACATAGAATTCATGGCTTTTTTACCATGATTCACTAGTTTCTCAAAGTTAATTTTTTTAACTGTTTCATTTTGAATTTTTCTTTTTCCCTTTTTCAACCAACATCTTATCAATCCCTTTTTTAAAAAAACATTTTTTATTTTTCATTTTTAAAGTCATATTTTATCCCTTCATAATAGTTACCCTTATTTTTTTTTAATTTTTTTTATTGTTATGTTAATCACCATATATTACATCATTAGTTTTTGATGCAGTGTTCCATGATTCATTGTTTGTTCATAACACCCAGTGCACCATGCAAAACGTGCCCTCCTCAATACCCATCACCAGGCTAACCCATCCCCCCACCCCCCTACCCTCTAGAACCCTCAGTTTTTCAGAGTCCATCATCTCTCATGGTTCGTCTCCCCCTCTAACATACTCCCCTTTTCTTCCTCTCCTGTTATCTTCTTCTTTTCCTTTTTTCTTAAAATATGTTGCGTTATTTGTTTCAGAAGTACAGATCTGTGATTCAACAGTCTTGCACAATTCACAGCGCTCACCGTAGCACATACCCTCCCCAATGTCTATCACCCAGCCATCCCATCCCTCCCACCCCCAACCACTCCATAGTTACCCTTATTTTTGGCATATATATATAAGTTGTTCTCTCTTTAAAATTTTGAGATACAGTTTCTTCTAACAGATCAAAATATACCCTAAATCACTACTGTATGGCTTTGTTCTACTCTCCTGCCTGCTCACATTTTCTCCTTTTTTTCTTTATTTTTTAAATCTTTTTCTTTATCAAACAACTTATCAATTCCTTTTATAAAATCTTTTATACTTTTCATCTTTACATTCATCTTCCATCCCTTCATTGTATCAACCCTTATTTTGTACATATATAAGTCTTTCTTCCTTTAAAATTTAGGAGGCACTTTTTTCTAAAAGATCAGAATTCGCCCAAAATCTAGTGTGTGACACTGATCTATGCACTAGCCTAATCATTTTTTATCATATTCTGTTTTTTTTTTTTTTTTGGTATTGTTCTGTTTTTGTTTCTATCTTTTTTTTTCTCTTTCTTTTTTCTTAATTTCTCTTCCTTTCCCCCTGATTTCAGGTCTTTTCTGATTTGTATAGGGTATATTTGCTGGAGACGGTGTTAACCTGTTAGCATTCTGTTCTCTCATTCGTCTATTCTCCTCTGGACAAAATGACAGCAAGAAAAAAATCACCTCAGCGAAAAGAACAAGAAGTAGTACCATCTGCCAAGGACCTACTCAATACAGACATTAGTATGATATCGGACCTAGAGTTCAGAATCATGACTTTAAAGATACTAGCTGGGCTTGAAAAAAGCATGGAAGTTGTTAGAGAAACCCTTGCTGGAGAAAGAAAAGAACTAAAATCTAACCAAGTCGAAATCAAAAAGGCTATTAATGAGGTGCAATCTAAAATGGGGGCACTAACTGCTAGGATAAATGAGGCAGAAGAGAGAATCAACGATATAGAAGACCAAATGATGGGAAATAAAGGGGCTGAGAAAAAGAGAGAGAAACAACTAGAGGATCACGAGGACAGAATCTGAGAGATAAGCGATACGATAAGACGAAACAACATTAGAATAATTGGGATCCCAGAAGAAGAAGAAAAAGAGAGAGGGGCAGAAGGTATATTGGAGCAAATAATAGCAGAGAACTTCCCTAATGTGAGGAAGGAAACAGGTATCAAAATCCAAGAGGCACAGAGAAACCCTCTCTAAACCAATAATAATAGGTCAACACCCCGACATCTAATAGTAAAACTTACCAGTCTCAGAGACAAAGAGAAAATCCTGAAAGCAGCTCAGGAGAAGAGATATGTAACCTACAATGGTAGAAATATGAGATTGGCAACAAACCTATCCACAGAGACCTGGCAGGCCAGAAAGGACTGGCATGATATCTTCAGGGCACTAAATGAGAAAAAAATGCAGCCAAGAATACTATATCCAGCTAGGCTGTCATTGAAAACAGAAGGAGAGATAAAAAGCTTCCAGGACAAACAAAAAATAAAGGAATTTGCAAACACGAAACCAGCCCTCCAAGAAATCTTGAAACGGGTCCTCTAACCAAAGAGAGAGCCTAAACATAGCATAGATCAGAAAGGAACACAGACAATATACAGTAACAGTCACCTTACAGGCAATACAATGGCACTAAATTTATACCTTTCAATAGTTACCCTGAATGTAAACGGGCTCAATGCCCCCATCAAAAGACACAGGCTATCAGATTGGATTAAAAAACAAGACCCATCAATATGCTGTCTGCAAGAGACTCATTTTAGACTCAAAGACACCCCCAGATTGAAAGTGAAGGGGTGGAAAACCATTAACCATGCTAATGGACACCAAAAGAAAGCTGGGGTGGCAATCCTTAGATCAGACAAATTAGATTTTAAAACAAAGACTGTAATAAGAGATGAAGAAGGACGCTATATCCTACTTAAAGGGTCTATCCAACAACAAGATCTAACATTGTAAATATCTATGCCCCTAATATGGGAGCAGCCAATTATATAAGGCAATTAATAACAAAAGCAAAGAAACACATTGACAACAATACAATAATGTTGGGGGACGTTAACACCCCGTGACTGAAATGGACAGATCATCTAAGCAAAGATCAACAAGGAAATAAAGACTTTAAAGGACACACTGGGCCAAATGGACTTCACAGACATATTCAGAACATTCCATCCCAAAGCAACGGAATACACATTCTTCTCTAGTGCCCATAGAACAGTCTCCAGAACTGATCACATCCTAGGTCACAAATCAGGTCTCAACCAGTACCAAAGGACTGGGATTATTCCCTGCATATTTTCAGACCACAATGCTTTGAAACTAGAACTCAATCACAAGAGGAAAGTCGGAAAGAACTCAAATACATGGAGGCTAAAGAGCATCCTACTAAAGAATAAATGGGTCAACCAGGAAATTAAAGAAGAATTAAAAAAATTCATGGAAACCAATGAAAATGAAAACACAACTGTCCCAAATCTTTGGGATACAGCAAAGGCAGTCCTGAGAGGAAAGTATATAGCACTACAAGCCTTTCTCAAGAAACAAGAAAGGTCTCAAATACACGACCTAACCCTACACCTAAAGGAGCTGGAGAAAGAACAGCAAATAAAGCCTAAACCCAGCAGGAGAAGAGAAATAATCAAGATCAGAGCAGAAATCAATGAAACAGAAACCAAAAGAACAGTAGAACCGATCAACGAAACTAGGAGCGGGTTCGTTGAAAGAATTAACAAGGTGGATAAACCCCTGGCCAGACTGATCAAAAAGAAAAGAGAAATGACCCAAATCAACAAAATCATGAATGAAAGAGGAGAGATCACAACCAACACCAAAGAAATACAAACAATAATAAGAACATATTACGAGCAACTCTATGCCAGCAAATTAGATAACCTGGAAAAAATGGGTGCATTCCTAGAGATCTATCAACTACCAAAATTGAACCAGGAAGAAATAGAAAACCTGAACAGACCTATAACCACTAAGGAAATTGAAGAAGTCATCAAAAATCTCCCAAGAAACAAAAGCCCAGGGCCAGACAGCTTCCCAGGGGAACTCTATCAGACATTTCAAGAAGAATTAATACCTATTTTCCTGAAACTGTTCCAAAAAACAGAAATGGAAGGAAAACTTCCAAACTCATTTTATGAGGTCACCATTACCTTTATCCCAAAACCAGACAAAGACCCCATCAAAAAGGAGAATTACAGACCAATATCCTCGATGAACATGGATGCAAAAATTCTCACCAAAATTCTAGCCAATAGGATCCAACAGTAAATTAAAAGGATTATTCACCATGACCAAGTGGGATTTATCCCTGGGCTGCAAGGATGGTTCAACATCCACAAATCAATCAACGTGATACGATACATTAACAAAAGAAAGAACAAGAATCATATGATCCTCTCAATAGATGCAGAAAAAGCATCTGACAAAGTACAGCATCCTTTCTTGATCAAAACTCTTCAGAGTATAGGGATAGAGGGTACATACCTCAATATCATAAAAGCCATCTATGAAAAGCCTACAGCGAATATCATTCTCAATGGGGAAAAGCTGAGAGCTTTTCCCCTAAGGTCAGGAACGCGGCAGGGATGTCCACTCTCACCACTGCTATTCAACATAGTATTAGAAGTCCTAGCCACAGCAGTCAGACAACAAAAAGAAATCAAAGACATCCAAATCGGCAAGGAGGAAGTCAAACTCTCACTCTTTGCAGATGATATGATACTGTATGTGGAAAACCCAAAAGACTCCACCCCAAAACGGCTAGAACTCATACAGCAATTCAGTAAAGTAGCAGGATATAAAATCAATGCACAGAAATCAGTGGCGTTCCTATACAGCAACAACAAGACAGAAGAGAGACAAATCAAGGAGTCGATCACATTTATTATTGCACCCAAAACCGTAAGATATCTAGGAATAAATTTAACCAAAGAGGCAAAGGATCTGTACTCAGAAAACTATAAAATACTCAGGAAAGAAATTGAAGAAGACACAAAGAAATGGAAAAACGTTCCATGCTCATGGACTGGAAGAACCAACATTGTGAAGATGTCAATGCTACCTAGAGCAATCTACACATTCAATGCAATCCCCATCAAAATACCATCCACTTTTTTCAAAGAAATGGAACAAATAATCCTAAAAGTTGTATGGAACCAGAAGAGACCCCGAATAGCCAGAGGAATGTTGGAAAAGAAAAGCAAAGCTGGCAGCATCACAATTCCGGACTTCCAGCTCTATTACAAAGCTGTCATCAAGAGAGTATGGTACTGGCACAAAAACAGACACATAGATCAATGGAACAGAATAGGGAGCCCAGAAATGGACCCTCAACTCTATGGCCAACTCATCTTTGACAAAGCAGGAAGGAATGTCCAGTGGAAAAAAGACAGTCTCTTCAACAAATGGTGTTTGGAAAATTGGGACAGCCACATGCAGAATGAAACTGGACCATTTCCTTACACCACACACAAAAATAGACTCCAAATGCTTGAACGACCTAAATGTGAGACAGGAGTCCGTCAAACCCTAAAGGAGAACACAGGTAGCAACCTCTTCGACCTCAGCCGCAGCAACTTCCTCCTAGAAACATCGCAAAGGCAGGGAAGCCAGGGCAAAAATGAACTATTGGGATTTCATCAAGATAAAAACCTTTTGCACAGCAAAAGAAACAGTCCACAAAACCAAAAGACGACCGACAGAATGGGAGAAAATATTTGCAAATGACATAGCAGATAAAGGGCTAGTATCCAAAATCTATAAAGAACTTATCAAACTCAACACCCAAAGAACAAATAATCCAATCAAGAAATGGGCAGAAGACATGAACAGACATTTTTCTAAAGAAGACATCCAAATGGCCAACAGCCACATGAAAAAGTGCTCCACATCGCTCGGCATCAGGGAAATCCAAATCAAAACCTCAATGAGATACCACCTCACACCCGTCAGAATGGCTAAAATTAACAAGTCAGGAAATGACAGATGTTGGCAGGGATGCGGAGAAAGGGGAACCCTCCCACACTGTTGGTGGGAATGCAAGCTGGTGCAACCACTCTGGTAAACAGTATGGAGGTTCCTCAAACATTTGAAAATAGAGCTACCCTTCAATCCAGCAATTGCACTACTGGGTATTTACCACAAAGATACAAATGTAGGGATCCGAAGGGGTACGTGCACCCCAATGTTTATAGCAGCAATGTCCACAACAGCCAAACTGTGGAAAGAGCCAAGATGGCCATCGACAGATGAATGGATAAAGAAGATGTGGTATATATACACAGTGGAATATTATGCAGCCATAAAAAGGAATGAGATCTTGCCATTTGCAATGATGTGGATGGAACTGGAGGGTGTTATGCTGAGTGAAATAAGTCAATCAGAGAAAGACATGTATTATATGACCTCAGTGATATGAGGAATTCTTAATCTCAGGAAACAAACTGAGGGTTGCTGGAGTGGTGGGGGGTGGGAGGGATTGGGTGGCCAGGTGATAGACACTGGGGAGGGTATGTGCTATGGTGAGTGCTGTGAATTGTGCAAGACTGTTGAATCACAGATCTGTACTTCTGAAACAAATAATGCAACATATGTTAAGGAAAAAGAAAAAGAAGAAGATAGCAGGAGGGTAAGAATGAAGGGGAGTAAGTCGGAGGGGGAGATGAACCATGAAAGACAATGGACTCTGAAAAACAAACTGAGTGTTCTAGAGGGGAGGTGGGTGGGGGAATGTGTTAGCCTGGTGATAGGTATTAATGAGGGCACATTCTGTGTGGAGTACTGGGTGTTATGAACAAACAATGAATCATGGAACACTACATCAAAAACTAATGATGTAACATATGGTGATTAACATAACAATAAAAAATTGTAAAAAATTATCATTATCTTGTCCTTTTCAGAGGTGCAGGGAATTGAACATATTTAATATCAAATTTATATAAATAAACATAGAACATTAAAAACATGTAACTGCATGTAGGATAACTAAGAATATTAGAGATAGTGGACACAACACAGGGTATAAAAATATAAATATTATTATCAGTGTTAAAATGTCCTTGTTTCATTTTTTTTATCTTTTTTAAATTCCTTGTTTTAAAAAATAAAACTATGATGAAAAAATAAAACTTACAAAGTTAAATTTCTCGTTCAGTGAAATATCTTGACTAGCATTAATACTTTAAATCCTCTGAGTTTACATTAAAAATTCACACACAAGTGAACAAAGAAAATCAAACTGGCCAATACCTGCACTCTCTTTTCCTACTATGGATACATCTGTGTAACCTCTCACCCCATGGTGAAAAAAACTATTGAGAACCAGTGATGACAAGAAAAGGTTCAGATGAATCCACTCTGAGATGGAGACAAGAAGTCTCCCATCATATGCCATTTAAGCACAATTCTGTGTGGGTGAGGTGGGCTAGTTGCGAGTATTTCTGTCAAGGCATCACCTGTTTGGCCCAGAGAAGAGTCTCCAAACAGAACAAGCTCATGAACAGCTCTCTGGAAGCCAAGTCTGGGTTTGAAACTCCAAGTGTCTTAGGACACAAGAATACAGGTCACAAAAGCAGTTACAATCTCAAAGTGGAAGCTTCTGTTCATCAGTGAAGATGCATAGAGACCTGGGTTCCTGAGCTGCTTTCACAGTGCCTCTTGGGTCCTATGATTTGCAAGTGGAGGGTTCCTACTAAGCCACTGGATAGAAACCTCAGAATCCCCTAGACAGAATGAGGCAGGTAGGGCTGGCCCACATCATCTGCTCCAACAAATGGCCATCTGTACTTTCCATCTTGGGAAAAGATAGCACCAAGAAGCAAAGTTTTCATTGATGGAGCCACTTCTAAAACATTTCCTGCTTAGGGAAAGGAATTTTTTTTTTTTTTTTTTTTTTTTTTTGGCAGCAGAAGATGTGCAGATCAGAGCACTAAAAGTACAGAAATTGCTCTATGGAGCAATGGACTGTCTTATGAATAAGCCCCACAAAAGGCATGCACTACATAAATTAAATCAATGAGTGTTTATAAGTATTGCACCCTTTGCATGAATAGAAAGCAGCAAGAATACGGATGTGAAATGATACCCTACATTTTTCAAACTACATATTTGCAGAAAGCTTCCCTGCAAACCTGGTTTTATTTATTTCTTCCATTAAGCCTGGAAGGGAAAGAGAAGGGCTTTTAAAGTGGCAGAGCACCATGGTTATGAGGAACATTTTGGAATTGAGACTCCTGAGTTTGAATCTTCATTCTGTCCCATACCACACATTTTATGACCTTGACCAATGACTTAAGCACCCCAAGATTGTTTCCTCACCTGGAAAATCGAGTGAATTCATCTCTTCTCATGATGTCACTTGATGGTTAAATACAATAATGTATGGGAAATCCCCTCACCACGTGCCTGATAAGAACTTTAGGACACTTTCTCCCTGTTAATGATAGAGGTCTCGTACTGTTGGCAGAGCCACCCTACATCTCAGATCCCACAAGGCTGAGCCCTTGTTGTCTCCATTTCTCCACAGCAGAGAAAAACAAACAAGCATAGCTTCTCCTTCTCTTGCTCAGTAAAGAAGAGTCAAAAAACAGCACACCTCACATCAGTAGTGATATGACTAAGTCACAATAAAGATTCTTGCTCTGCTTCTATTCTGCCCTGTGTCTCAGGGACTCCGTATTAGCTGGGCTGTCCTGGGTCTTCCGCAGGGCCAATGTTCAAAGGAGGCTTGATGAGGATGAAACGCTGACCCCTGCACCTTGATCTCCCCTATCACCCCATTCCCCTTGATCAGAGCATAATATTGTCCCCTAGAAAGATGGGAATCCCTCCCCTCCAAATTTCCCCTGTAAAATTCTATTTGGAGAGCATGCATTCCTTTGTCTTGTGAAGGCCTACACAGTGACCAACCTTGGCCAGGCTTCCTTCAGTGTGAGTGAAAGCACCTTCCACGAGTGTAAGAGATTACATATCATGCCCACTGAGGCCTGAATGAAGGAGGACTTTTCATGTGGAGATGCTCCAAATGAAAAGATGTCAGAACAGGACCCTAAATCTCTCTCTGCATGCAGAGCTTTCCAGAATCTTGGCCTTTTGTCCATATGCCAAAGACATGCACTTTGTAAAATGCTCAACTTCCTCAAGTTCCTAAAAACCCTAAAAATCCTGAGCCTGACTGAGAATAGGAATGAAAGCAGGATAGAGTGTAATCCTCTGTCTCCCGGGCAGAACACAAAGCAGGCCATCCCCGGGGAATCAAGAACCCTAGGCCTGTGTAGGCTTGCCATTCTGAGTTGTCTTTTCTTACATTCTTAGAAGTAATAATACATCTCATTTTATAGCTCAGAATTTTCTATGTTACTTTTTCTCATATGACTAAATACATATTAACATTTTATTACCACCTTCTATTCAAGTATCTCTGGTGGATAAAAGGCAAAATTGTAATACAGCTTTTAAAGAAAATGCATATTTGATACATCTACATAATTAACTGGGAGTGGTGGTACATCTTAACGAAACTGCAGTTAAACTGTAAAATCAACTTCATACTTGAAACTGAATAAGGAAAATGCAGGCTACAGCATTTCGTTTTGTGGGGCTGACAAAACAGCGCTCTCCACATAGGTCCCTGCTTTTGGAGAACACAAGGTCTAGACAAGCACATGCCTTGCACTGAAAACTGGCTGAAAGGCTGTGTCGAAACAATCAACCCTGACTCACCAAAATACCCACTGCCAGTGTTGCCTTGCATTATTTGTGATGATGTTAAGTGTGCCCAGTGATATCATTTTTAAATCACTAATGCTTTTTTTTAAATCAAACTTTGCTGCACTTGGAGGCTGCAGGAAAAATGGAGATCAAAATGAAGAGACTACCAGAGGTGAAGCCAGAGCAAAGATGATGGGACCGCTGGGCTCCAAGTCTGTGCATGAGGCAAATACATGGATGGCCATGACCTCTGAGTAGCTTTGCACCAAGTGCCATGGCCCTCCCCTTTGATAGACTTACTCTTCCTAGTGAACCAGGGAAAAATTCAAAGTGATATATAAAATATCTTCCAAAAAGGCACATTCAATAGATATTTGTTGTCCTCAAAGATTTTTGTATTTAGTATGCCTACCTAATATTCATCGCAAACAACTCTCACTGAACACTCTTTTCAGAACAACTTTGTTTACAACATCTATCCCTCTCTTTGGAGCACCTCACCTGCCTAGCATCTCACCTTTGTCTAACTCACACTCCTCATTTGGGTCAAGTTCAAGTGGCTTTTCCTGACCTCCCAGACTATACATTAGCACCATTTCCTCGTAAGGGTTCTAAGAGCATTCAGAGCAGCCTTTGTATTGCAAGGGAATAACCACCAGGTAACTTTCTGTGTAACGCTAATTCCTCTTGTCAATTCAGAAGCCTCATGAGGACAGCGATATTGTTAGTCCTATTCATCCTGGAACCCCCCAGAACCAGCATGGGGCCTGACAAATGGCAGGCAATCAGTAAACAGCTGTTGAATAAAATAAAGAATTACAGAATAATGAATAAATACTAGAGAACTTGTAACTGAGAAAGGGAGAGAAAAAGAGAATCAGGTTAATCTTTCTTTCACAATTCATTGAAAAAAAAAACACTTAAAACACATCAGTTTTTCACAAAAGACTCTTTTTTTTTAAAGATTTTATTTATTTATTTGAGAGAGAGAGAGCATGAGAGGGAAGAGGGTCAGAGAGAGAAGCAGACTCCCTGCTGAGCAGGGAGCCCGCCGCGGGACTCGATCCCGGGACTCCAGGATCATGACCTGAGCCGAAGGCAGTCGCTTAACCAACTGAGCCACCCAGGCGCCCCTCACAAGAGACTATTAAGGACAGAAAACAAACAGGGTTGAAAGAGAGAGGTGGGTGGGGGCTGGGCTAGATGGGTGATGGGTATTAAGGCAGGTGCTTGTTGTGATAAGCACTGGGTGTTCAATGTCAGTGATGAGTCACTAAATTCTACTCCTGAAACCAATATTACACTGTAAGTTAACTAACTAGAATTTAAATAAAAATTTGGGGAAAAAAAACCTGGAAAAGGTACATACTGGGTCTTCCCATAGTTAGTATTAGATTTGATATAAATACGGGTGGAAGAAATAGCCAAAATATACCACAGATATAATTGTATGCTACTTGAATCTCACATAAGAGATCTGCTAAGTGAGAACAATTTAAAAGGATTTTTAAAAAGAACTCAGCAGTTTTTAATAAAGGATCCAATCATTAGTAGCAACTGTCATTCAAGATGACAATAGGTAAAGAAGGTGCCACATATGGGCTGACATTGTTTTGTGAAAAGGCCCATGAGGTTGTTCTCCTGTTTCATTACTTCTATTCTTCATTATTATCAAAAATATTTCCCAGAGTAAAATAGTAAAAACAAAATTAAGGGCCAGGATTAAAATAATAAGACAAAATACCATCTACTCACAGACTATCCACTTTAAAAAATTCAAGAAAATCAATAAATAAGTCATTATAATTAATAAGATTGTTCAGCAAGGTTGCTGGATACAAAATCAATATAGAGAAAACAATTATATTCCTATGCATCAGCAACAAACTATTAGGAAACCTGATTTTAAAGAGTTAAATTTATAATAGCACAAATAACAGTTATGACTAAATCTAATTAATATACATAAGACTTCAGAATAAAATAAAAAACTTATTGAATGTCATAAAAAATAAGAAACATATTATGTTGATATATCTGAAGGCCCAATGGCAACTCTTACAAATTAATCTATAAAATCAAAACAATTTCAATCAAAATTTCACCAGCAATTTTCATGGAATTTAAAGTAGAAGAAGAAATCACTTAATGTATATCAGGTTTACTCTAAAGCTAGAGATTAAACAGTGTATACAGTTAAAGAGATAGACAAATAAAACCAAACAGAATAAATGGCCTTAAAATAACCTCATGTATCTGTGAGAGCTTTGTATATAATAGGCTACAACTGGGTGAGCAAAAGATGGATTATTCTATGAATGGTGCATGAATAACTGGCTATTTGTGTAGAGGAAGAAAAAAATCAGATCTCACCAAGAAATTTCTGATGGATTAATAACTTAAATCAGATAAATATCTGAACTTTTAGAGTACAATATAGAGAATACATTGATGACATAAAGATAAGGACCCAATTAAGGACAAACTATAGAGGAAAAGTAAAACATATCTGAAGATGTTAATATTGAAAACTTTTATAAGGTAAAACCGATCATAAGCAAAGTGAAAAGAATTTTTTTGAGAAAAAATGCATTTCAGAAAGATAGAAAAAGCAACTTTACTGGGACCACTCACTCAAGGTGTGTCTATCAGAAAATCAAATTAACAACAGAAGGATTATGACTCTATTGAGACATTCTCTAGTGCTTGTTTTGAGAAATATCATAGCTCATAGAGAAGATTAAGAAAAAAACAGCTATCTTCTTTGCCATGCACTGGTCAAGTTTTATCATGTCTCATTGAGAGGCTGAACTTAAAAATGTTCATTAAGTTCTATAATGTCTTCTTTTTTATTACTGAAGTATAGTTGACACACAATGTTATATCAGTTTCAGGTGTACAACATACTGAAAGTTCAAACTTTCTCATCTTTTAAGGACATCAATCATACTGGATTGGGGCACACCCTAATGACCTAATTTTAACTGACTCACCTCTTTAGAGATCCTATCTGCAAATACAGTCACATTCTAAGGTACTGAAAGTTACAGGACCTCAACATAGGATTTTTGGAGGAAACAGTTAAGTCTGTAACACAATGCCTATGAAAACTCATTACTGTGGACGGAAGGATAGTTCTTTTTGAAGTTTATAACATACAGTATTATATTAGCTTCAGGTGTACAGTGCAGTGATTTAACAATTCTATACATTACTCAGTGCTCAACAAGGAAAATATCCTCTTAATCTCCCCCTTCACCTATTTCACCCATCCCCCCACCCACCTCCCCTTTGGTAAGGATCAGATAGTTCTGTATAGTTAAGAGTCTGTTTTTTGGTTTGTCTCTTTTGTTTTCCCTTTGTTCATTTGTTTTATTTCCTTAATTCCACATATGAGTGAAATTATATGGTATTTGTCTTTCTCTGACTGACCTAGTTTGCTTAGCATTACAACCTCTAGGTCCATCCATGTTGTTGTAAATGGCAAGATCTTATCCTTTTTATAGCTGAGTGACATTCCATTATGTATATATCACATCTTCCTTATCCATTAATCAATCACTGGGCACTTGGGCTGTTTCCATATCTTAGCTATTGTAACTAATGCTACTATGTGTTACCACAGGGGCACATGTATCTTTTTGAATTAGTGTCTTCATTTTCTTTAAGTAAATACCCAGCAGTAGAAAAAGGATAGTTCTTTAAACCCCACCAGACATAGCTGCAAAAATACGGGATTTGTTCATGTATGGTCAGGTTAATGATGACTATTTCATACTACTGAAGCCACATAAGTGGATGGGAAGAAAAATTATAAAAGAATTGAGTAAAGAATTCCTCACTCCTGCTCAGAAACTTTATTCCTTTCATTTTCCCTTTCTCCCATATCATCAGTCACTTCCTCTCTACCAGATAATCCCTGTCACTATGTCAATATTCCCTATTATTGTGGCTTCCAATCTTTTTAAACTGTGATCCACACTAGAAGATGCATTTTATATTGTGATTCAATATACACCTACATGTGTGTAAATATGTAACTACTTGTAAATATTTATATGTTCCATAAAAATAAAAGTCTTTAGCACTTAAGATGTCTGATATTTTTTTGTTCTAGTTAATTTTTTAAATGATGAATGCACCAATACAATTAGGCTCACAAACTTAAGTCTGATAAAATGCCACTCTAGGGTATCATTTTTTTTTAAAGCAAAACAAAAACTTCCATTACTCCATATGCCCTCCATCAACCTTCCCATTTCCCTGCATCACCCCATTTCTCTGCTGCCCTTCTCAGCTGAACTTTTTACAAGAGAGATCAACAAACACTCTCTCCACTTTTTCACTTCCCATTAAACAATTCAAATCACTCCTGGTCTCTACCCATCCCCTTCACTAAGTCTCTTCCAGTGATCACCAGCAACCCCTATGTTGCCAAATGCAATGAACACATTCCAGTCATCTTTCTCAACCTCTAAACAATCTTCAACAGAATTAGTCCTTCTGTCATTCTTAAAAATACACTCATCTCTGGACTTCTGAAACAGCACTGACACCTGGTTTTCCTACCTTGCCTTCCTCTACTTTACCACAGTTGAGGATCATCTGGTCCCAGCCCTGGAACCCATCCTCTTGCTAATTTATATTCTATCCAAGATGCTGTCAAAAACTAGGTTACATATCATTTATAGTCTATAGAGTCCCCAGTGTTTATTGCTCTGGAATTCTTTATGATCAAATCATACATACACACACACACACAAATCAATTGCCTATTTGACATCTCCATTTGATTATCTTATATGAGACTCAAATGCAATACATCCAAACTCATGATTTTACCCATAAACCTACTGACCTTCCAAGAGTTCTCAGGAGCTCCTGCCAGAAGTCAGGAAGTCTTCATTCTCTTTCTCTCTCCCTACATGCAATTTACCAGCATGACCTGTTTCTTCTCTCTTCAAACTATATCTCAAATCTCTTTCTTGGACTACTGTGATTCTTCTAACTAATCACCTACTATTTCACATGTCCCCACCACACACATTATTTTCCACAAAGCAACCAAATTGATCTTTTTAAAAAGTGAATAAGTTAATACCATTGCCTTCCTCTTCTTTCAAGCATATATTCAAAAAAGCCTGGCACTTACTAAGCACTCAACACTTTTTTTTTTTTTAAAGAATGATGACATATTGTGTTTGCCATTCAGCCTTGAGAGAGACAAAGGAAGCTGAAACAAATGTTTCAGAACTCTTCTTACATATATGGCTAGTGGAAAGGAGAGAAATAAAAAGGAATTTATATAAAAGAGCCTTTTCTGGAATGTTCTGATGTAGCTCAGTAAAGTCAATAACATATATCCTTCCAAATTATTTGGATTATAAAAAACTGAATTGTCACTCTATATATGTGCAAGTCATCTTCCAGCTATTTAACAGAAATGCTAGAACTAAAGCTGGCACGTATGCCCATGTTTCTGGAACCAGTGGAAAAACTTGGAAGATGAATACTAACAGTTGTATAATAGCATGGGTTGCCACTTACTATAAACACTCTGGGGACACCTGGGTGGCTCAGTCAGTTGAGCATCAGACTCTTGGTTTTGACTCCGGTCATTATCTTGTAGTCATGGGATCGAACCCCGTGTCGGGCTTTGCTCTCAGTGCAGAGTCTGCTTCAGATTCTTTCTCCCTCTTCCTCTGCCTCTATCTTTTTCTCTCTCTTTTTTTCTCTCTCTCTCAAGTAGATAAAATCTTTAAAAAAAAAATAAAACACTTTGTATTTCATGGAATCCTCACTCCAAAAATTGGCATTTTAGGATTATTATTGCCTCCAATTAAATAAGGAAACTTGGGTTCATAATTATTAAGCAACATACCCCAGAAATGTTTTCAATCCCCGCCGAAGTCCTGCACTACACTTTCTAACCCTAATGGTAGAGAACTGGGATAACTGCCAGAAGGTCCCAGGTGACCCCACACCGGATACGTAAGATGTGCATGAGCTCTTCCAAAAACTAAGTCTATTTTCCAACATGCATATAAGAGGACTTAAAACAGCCTGGTAACTATGTGATGGGTGGAGTAAAAGTTGTTCTAAACTGAGAGACGGGTAGAGACAGAAGGGGAGCAGACCAAGTGACTGAGTTATTTTACTGTTGACGAGAGTACAGAATGAAGCCTTCAAACACAACGAGACAGTCGGCATATTGCTTAGGGACACCTGTAAGGAAAACAAGGTAACGATGGATTCCAAATCAAGATATCAGTGGCCCTTTTTGGGGTTTGGGAGGGAAAATGTGACTGGAGAAGTGCATCGGGGAGCTTCAGTTCAGAGCAAATGTTCACTTTCTCACAGCTGGAATCTACTGAACTTACAATATGACTCAGGTTTTTTGACTTGAAGAACGAAGCTCTATTTACTACTTGTGTACCAGATAGCTCTAACAATACTTCGCCTGTGGAAATCAGTTAGCATGGAGGCCTGGGAAAACCCTAAAGATCTGGGTTTGAATTTATCCCCTGAGCATTTTGTGAACATGACAAGCTCCTTATTATCTGAGCTTCTATTGCCTAACCTGTGAAATGAGGAAATGAAAACTGCATCCAGCGTAATTATGGAGAAAGTGCCTAGCCCATGCTCAGAGCATCACAGGCCTCCATTCCCGACAGTTTTACTGAAGAAGCAGACCAGGCCTTTTGGTGTGGTTTTCAAGTGAGAGAGAAAAGGTTACATACTGATTCCACTTTGCTCCTGATACAAAGTAGGATGTCATGTTTGGTGTCACGTGCACCTAGACAATGAGGACAGAGAACTGTACTCCTCACTGGCATTCAGCCGTAGGTCATTCTACATAGCTCCTGTATGAGGCAGGATTTCTGCTGAATCCAGGAGTGCTCCCTCTTTTCTCTCAATCTGGGAGAAAGGCATAGGGTTTAAGAGGTGGACGGCTGCTGCGTTATGTCTACTCTGCCCATTTCAGGATGTGACGTTTTATGGAGGATGACATTGGCATCTAAATGCGCAGGCCAGAGGCAGTAAAGATGTCAACAGGTGAATACCATGGACCCTTGGTTTCTTAGCTCCAATTAAAGTCCCATGCAATGGTGTAGCTCAATTTTGAAATAGAGGTTTAAATTCTCCAAGATGTCGGGCGCCTGGGTGGCTCAGTTGGTTAAGCAACTGCCTTCGGCTCAGGTCATGATCCTGGAGTCCCGGGATCGAGTCCCACATCGGGCTCCCTGCTCAGCAAGGAGTCGGCTTCTCCCTCTGACCCTTCCCCCTCTCATGTGCTCTCTCTCTCTCTCATTCTCTCTCTCTCAAATAAATAAAATCTTTAAAAAAAAATAAATAAAAAATAAATAAATTCTCCAAGATGTCTCTTGAGGGCCAGTGCCAATGAAGAGCCATGCTATGAAGCCAGGGGATGTTTTTATGGAAAATGTTGCAGATAAGAACAACTGCTTAGGTTGTTTGGTCTGTGGTACCATTTCCATCAGTGCCCTGCTGAGTCAGATGACTTGGGAATCCCTCCTGCCATCAGGATTCTGGGCTGTGAATTTGCTTCTTACTTCAAAACAAAATTATCTTGACTCTCAACCTGGGGTTTGCTGTAATCACTGTCCAAATGTCCAAAATCAGACTCTGTATGCAAGAAATGTGTATTTTAAGTATTCAGTCTCTTAGATCCTTAGCAGAGGTGTTAAAAATATCTGGAAATAGAACTTCCTCCTCATCATGTTGCCTGCATAAGCCATGGTGGCATAGTCCAAAGAGAGTCTTTTCCATCCTGAACTAGGGTGCAGGGGAAGAACATGTTTCCAAAAGGCACCTTCAAATGATATGAACCCAAAGTCGGACCATGAGTCACAGACGCAACCCCCATGTCTCCATGAAAGGAGCATAAGCTGGAGGGCTACATAGGCCCCCTAGTGCAGATCACATAGTAACTAGGAAAACCTGCACAGGCACTGATTTGCAATTGTCCTCAACTTTTAAGTAAGTGAATATTGATATTTTGAGGCCACATTTAGTGCCCAGACTCCACAGGTATGGATACTGGGTACATACAAAGTTAGTAGGATTCATGAAGGTTTTATAAGACAGGATTCAAAAGGTGAGACAAATATTGAACAGGGACAGGAAGCCTCTAGAAGCCCAAAGACAAGGCAATTTGGCTTTTAGAGAAATGAGGTGTGCCAGGCCTGAGGTAATGAGGTCTCTGGAGTGACATTTTATCTACAGACAGACACAAAGACAAAAACATATCTGGCAATTGCAGACAAGATTTGAAGGCTGATCTGAGGCCTTGTTAGTCAGTTTTTCCTTATTTTATATATGAACAGATGTTTTGTCCTATTAAGGATAAGTGATACAGTGAGAGGAAAATGCAGGTAGGAAGTAATTGCAAGAAGAGCATTGGTCCAAAAGGAGATTTTAAAATTTGCAAACAATGCATTATATGTATGCGTGCAAATCTATACAAAGGTTTCACAAAGGGCTCCAAATAAAGGAAAACTATCCTCAACGTAACTAATCTCATCACAATGCTGTTACTGTAACCTCCTCTTACAACCAGAGGAAAGAACTTTATGGGGTCCCAGACCCATACATATCCTGAGGGCAGCCGTAGTTATTTCTAGGAATACAGATACTACAATACGGAATAATTGGTCACCTTGATATTTTAGGAATTTGAAATCCACTTTCCTCTTAACCTCATCCTTTGGGTAATAGGATTTTTTTTTTAATCAGAAAAATAGGGGCACCTGGGTGGCTCAGTCGGTGAAGCGGCTGCCTTCGGCTCTGGTCATGATCCCAGGGTCCTGGGATGGAGTCCCTCATCGGGCTCCCTGCTCAGCAGGGGAGTCTGCTTCTCCCTCTCCTTCTGCCTGCCACTTCCCCTGCTTGTGTGCACTTGCTCTCTCTCTCTGTCAAATAAATAAGTAAAATCTTAAAAAATAATAAAAATTTTAAAAACTAAATAAAAAAATCAATACAAGAAGAGATCATTTAGGTTTTCTCAGTTTAGAAACCAAGGCTAAAAAGTCATTTGCTTTATTATGTATAAAAAGAGTGCACTTGGGAGTAACATCCACATCTTTACCTTTCCCTCCCCTGCCTTTTCCCTCTCTCTACATTCCGCCTTTTCCTCCCCTTTTTTCTTTCTCTTCTTTCTTTTGTTTTTCTTATCTTTTCCTTTTTAAAACGTATGAGTCTGAAGGACAGTCTTAGAAGCTTTCATCCAATGTTAGCAGAAATAGGTTTTTAAAACATGGTCTTTATTTTCATTGTAACAGAAATTTGTTCATGGAGAATTATTTTCTGATTCAGAGCAGAGGAAAAAAAGAAACCGTGGAATACAGGGCAATGTTTCTTTAGTTTTAGTTTGGAATTTCTAAATAACATTGTCAGGATATCATTAAAAATCTAAACAAATTCACAAATAGAATAAAATTATTTTAAAAGAGGAAGAAAACAGAAGAACAGCTATGCTCTCATAAGACCACTTAAAAACAAGAATCAATTTTAGTAATTTTGCAACAGAAATTATCATATTGCAATGTAGTGCATTAATCTGAGATTTTCTTTCAAGTTGCTTATTAACCAAATTTCATACTCAACTGTTAGTGCTTGCTACAGATGTAAAATTAGTAAGTTAATATATTCATTTTTGGAGCTTTTGGTGAATACATTAGTCTAATGATATTTTCTATTTTATTCATCTTTTACTCTAGAATGATTATAAGAAAGAATCTACTGAAGAGGCATTCAGGTTGAAAATATTAATCATTTAATGATTTTCTTATATTTATTTTGATGGTATTTTATACTATTTTCCCTGATGGAGAAATCACTTCTTTTTCTATTTGCATTTATGACTCCTTTCTTACCAAATATATCAATTACAGAGAAGTTAACATCAATATGAATCAATAAGGAAGTCACAGTTTCTGAAATGACCCCTGCTTCTTATGTCAAAGAAAATGAACCCAGAAAAGTATACCGGGAAGATTCCACCTGAACTGAAAGCCAAGGAAACCCAAACAGTCTGAGCTGGAGCAGATGACTCTTTACGAATGCTTTAGAGGTTCTCCTCCAATCCTAGGATTAACTAAAAATGGTTAAAAAGCATGATTGCCAGCTTCACATTGTAAAAGCCATCCTACATTTTCACATAACAGTATGTGTCTAGTTATCTTAGATCTGCCCTCTGCATTCAAACCATTTGTTCATTCAGCAAATAACTTTCGAGAATATGCTTTGTGTCACCCACTGTTTGGGGTGGTTGGAATACATGAGTGAACCCAATGAGTAAAGATTCCTGTCCTCATAAAATTCATATTGTAACGGGGAGAGGCAGACAATGCACAATATACAAAGTAAATCAGTAAACTGCATAGTTTATTAGAAGGTGATTGGTACTGCAGAATGAAGAAAAAGGAAATCAGTGTAAGGAAAATCAAAAGCGGTGGTAGTAACAGACTGCAGCCAATAGTAAGCTCCTTTCTCACCAAGAAGATGACATTCCATTAGAGATGTGAGGAAGGGAAGGCATGCGCCCTGTGGATATCCGTCCAGGGTCCTTCAAGTGGAAGGCACAGCCAGGGCAAGGCCTAAGGTGAGAACATGACTGGCATATCCAGAAGATGCAGCTGAGAAGAACAAGCAGGTGGGAAAACATCAGGAAGAAAGAAAAGGATCCAGATCACAGGGGGCTCTGTAGCCACAGGAAGGAGTTTGGCCTTTCCTCTGAATGAAACAGGAGCTATGGCAAGATTGGACCAGAGCAGTGATGGGGTGTGGTCTTCCATTTTTAAAGGGTCACCCTGACTGCTGTATTTAGATCAGAGAAGCAAGGTGAGAAGCAGGGAGACCAGTTAGGAAACTACCGTAGATGAAGGAAAGACGTAACACGTGGAGACAGGGGAGAGAGAAACAGTGCTCTTGATAAGTAGTTGGCTTGTTGACAGGTGTTGAAATTAAAGTAGACATCTTTCTGGATGCATGGGACATGGGCTATGACAGAAAGGCAGGAGCCATGGGTAGCAGGGGTCTCTGACTCCAGTCTCAGATCACATGAATAGACCATTCACATTCCTCCCCGAGGAATCTACCTAAACTACAAACTTAACCATGTCCCTCCATGATGCTTCAGTGGCATGCCATCGCCCACAAAGATGAAAAATGAAAATAATGAAGCTGTACGCATGCCCTCTGTACGTCACTTAACTTTCGCGAATGTCACAACTGTTTTCTGTGCAAGTGGAGATAAGCATGATTATTTCATAATTTGGGGGAAGGTCAAACATAAAAATAGATACAAAAACTTCTGTGCTACATAAATTTACTGATTAATGAATATATGTGTATTTTAAAAGTATAGGTAAACTAAGTTCCAAAGGGTTATTATAAATAATCTGTAAAACACACACACACACAATTAGTTGCTCAGGAACAAAGAGAAATTTAATTTTTTACCATCTAGCATCTTCCCAACCAGTTTTCAAGCTGGCAAGTTTGGAAAGGGTCCCATCAGTGGGTTAGGCATGATTATGTTCCCAACAAAATATATTTATAGTAGATGTTAGTAAAGAGTATTGTCGGGTGCCTGGGTGGCTCAGTGGGTTAAGTGTCTGACTTTGGCTCAGGTCATGATCTCAGGGTTCTGGGATTGAGTCCCACATGGGGCTCCCTGCTTGGCAGGGAGTCTGCTTCTCCCTCTCCTTCTGCCCCCACCCCACTCAGCACACACACACACACACACACACACACTCTCTCTCTCTCTCTCTCTCTCTCTCTCTCTTTCTCAAATAAGTAAATAAAATCTTTAAAAAAAAAAGTTAGTACTGTCAAGAGAAGATCATGTGACTAAGGCATCCATCTAAAAAGACCTGAGTGAAGCAAATATCACTGTACTCAATTTGTACTCTCCAGGCACCAGCTCCCCACTAAAGTGAACTCGTGTAGCTCTATGTTATTTATGAGTAATAAATTAACAATGTAAGTAGATTCACGACATAGATGAAGCATTGTTTATTAAAGTTATCATCAATACTTTCAAGCACGACCACGGTTTTATTCAATTTTATTCTTGTCTGCTAGTCGTTAAAGGCATAAATGAAATTTATTTTATATACGCACATATGAATCTATTTGGTAATTAAAAACTCATTTTTTCAGATTGTGCTATGACTCCCAAAGAGAAAAACATAAGAGGTCTATGTAGTCTCATTATAAACTTGAACACTTTTATAAAATGTCTTGACCTCTCCAAGGGAAAAAAGTATTTCTCGAACAATAAATTTTCATTTTAATACAACAAAATACTATACTATTATTCTAACTATGTGGCCTTAATTTTAACTACCCTTTTGGTGAAGTGACAGGTTTTGTTTTTTTTTAAATAAGTAAAATTCATTTCCAGAGATTTTAGAAAATCTAGGCATGAAATTGATTAAAATTATTCATCATAACGTAACAACCCAGAACTAGTAGTACTCCCAAGATTAAATCTTAAGCATCCTAATGCATAAAAACATAATGTATATATAATAAAACATAGCTTATCACAACAAATCAATATATTAATTTTGCTCCTAAACAAGGTCACATTCATATATTTTTGCTACTTAAAATGCAACTTTTCATTTTCAAAAGAACCAATAATAATAGTTTAGAATGTCCCAATTTCTTGGGACAACGCATTTCTTTCATTGGTTTTGGGGTGAGTTCCAGAAATCATTCTATTTCTATTTCATCATTTTCCTCAAGCTCTACTGCTGCTTTCAGAAAAGAAATTCATTAGTTGAGCCTTGAGATTTCACAAAAAACAAGGTACAAGTTTTATCCTTCATATCCTTGAGATCTGAAAATGCTTTTCTCTTGAAAAACAATGTGCCATGCAATGGTTTTTAAAAAGTGGCTTTAAAAATAAAAGGGGCAGCACTATTTGAGACACATGCTTATGCTCTTGACCAGGTTCATTTCCCAGGACGGCCTCAGTGTGAGAAAAGCGGGAAAGCATGACAGAATTCTTCTTCATTGTGTCTTTCAAATAGAATGCACATTGTTCTAGCACATAACACGTTGTGTGTCATTTATTCCTTACAGAAGTCCTAGAGGTTGACGGTATTAACGTCATCTCCGCAGATGAAGAAACTGAGACTCAAAAAGATTCAATAACAGCCACAAGAAACACATAGTCCAGTGGGAACGTCAAGACTAAAGTCCAGATTGTCTGATTCCAAAGACCCATGAGATGTGCACTCATCCACACTGCTTAGAAGTGTGAAGAACTGAGGACACCAGCACAACATAAACTTCACAGGAGTCAGATTGGCCAAGGTGGGAGGCAGGATTTTATTTTTTTTTAAAGATTTTATTTATTTATTTGAGAGAGAGAGAATGAGAGATAGAGAACATGAGAGGGAAGAGGGTCAGAGGGAGAAGCAGACTCCCTGCTGAGCAGCGAGCCCAATGTGGGACTCGATCCCGGGACTCCAGGATCATGACCTGAGACGAAGGCAGTCGCTTAACCAACTGAGCCACCCAGGCGCCCCGAGAGGCAGGATTTTAAAGATCTGATTTCCAGAGAGGGAGGAAAGTTTCTGGAGTCATGCAGAGAAGCATCTCTAACCAGACCCATCCAACATCAGATCTGATGAAAGTGGATAAACACTACATTTCAACTCTCTTGATGAGGTTAAAAGTCTACCTGTTTGATAATGAGCAGACACAGGCTTAACCACACCCCATGTATCCTACTTCTTAAACCTGGCCCTTCATCACGCTGAGGATATCCTGGCAACTACCAAGCACACTGAGAGCAAGGAGCTCCAAAGCCCAGCCCGTCTCTTCAGGAAAGGAGGCCAGAAATTGTTGCCACCTGAAAGATAGCTGAGGTAGAGACCACGTACCATCACAAACGAAGATGCCCAAACCACCCAGTCCTGCTCAGGTCAGATGTGATGGAAGAAACAGTTAAGATGATCCTGTCAACTGAGTATCAAAACCATGGGTAGGGAATCTGGTGCATAATTGATGAAGAAACTGTGCGGAGCCCTTTGAGGACACAAAGAAACCTAGCTCAGGTTCTACCCCCAAAGAGCCCAAAGCTAACGAAAGAAGATGCATAAATAAACCACATGGTAGGAGACAGCAATGGCATTTAATAAAAACCATAGAACATACTGTGTTTATTTGACATCTATCATGGCCCAAGCACAATGCTATATATGACTCAGATACCATCTTAATTCTTCCAAACCCCATAATATAGATAGATAGATGATAGAGAGAGAGAGAGAGAGAGAGAGAGAGAGAGAGAGAGAGAGATAGAGATGTATATAGAAGTGAGATATATAAATATATTTCACTTCTCTTTCACAGATGAGGAAAATAATACTCAGAGATCCAGTTATCACACCAAAGACCAAGATGGCATAACAGATAGGTACTAATCAGAATCCAGAGCCCTCCAAATACATAGCTTGGAGCTCTACACTGCAATGTCTTCGAGATGGAGATGAAGGATTCAACCAGTTCACAGGGGAAAGGGACTGTTCGGACATCTGAGAAGTAACCGCACTGGGAGGAGCTGAGTGCTACAGACAGTGTTTACACAGAGAAAGCTAGAGGAAAGGGACATTCCATAAGGACCCCGCACAGCCGTGGAGCATGGAAAGCAGAGCTGGCACGCAGAACAGAGAAAGAGGCTAGGCACAGATGGATCCCACAATACAGACAGACTATAGGCTGGGGTGCCATGGTAGGGAGGCAGGTGGGCACTGCATCATACAACTCCACATGCCAGAAGTTCTCAGCAGACAAGTGAGCTGACCAGCCGACCAGTGATACAGGACAATTAACCTGGTAACAGTGGGAGAAAATGAGGAAGTTTATGAGACTCTTTTCCATTCCTAAGCGAGAGCAATCTCATCTAGACCATTCACAGAAATCTGACCCAGATTATTAAAGAATTTAAATATGTGATTTCAAGGAAGAATAACTAATAACTAATTATTTGTAAGTCTTTTCAAACCATGCCTATGAGACCATATTTATGTTAGGTATCACTTTAGATGTACCCAGAATTAATGTCAACTAAATCACAGCATTGCACTACTTGGTAATGTTCTAAAATGATGACACAGAAAATTCAGAATTCCAAAATGATGCATCGAAGCCACAAAGATGCATGCAAGCTCACCCACAGAGCCACCACATTATCTCTTTTCTCTCTCTCTTTTCTTTCTCTCACCCAATCTCTTTTTTCTCCCTCCTTTCTCCCCTAACCCCTGCCATCCTTCTCCCTCTCATTCTCTCTATACACGCACAAGCTCAGCATTATCACTAAATAATCAGAAACCTTAGCAGAACACGCCCTCTCATTTTCTAAATATCTACTCATCATGGATATGTGAAATAAAGATAATGATCAATTGGCAGAAATATTGTAAATATCTTATCCGAGTCAGAATATAGTCTCTTCTACCATTACATCATATTGCAATGTTATTAATTTTTCATTAAGCGTATGCTTCCGTAAGTAATAATATTCTGACTTACTACATTGTGACAGAAGGTGGAATGTGGGGGAGGTAGAGATCCACAAACCATTTGGTTATCTCATTTCAAAAAATATTGGCCACATTTTCCTGGAATTCAGCTGAATGACAACAGTAGAAGGGATCCACTATAGACTTTAGATATGCATAATGCAACATTTTCATGCCTTGTATAAATATTACGACATGCCACCAATGCTTCTAAACAATAGACAAAACGCTCTGACAAATACTCTGTTCCTAATGGCCATGAGACACATTATCTGTCACAAATAAGCTAACACACTATGTGATATTTTAAAATTTTACCATCGTGTTAATACTCAGACAGCTGTCCTCTTTTTATTCTTGAAACTTGAAAGCAGGATCCTCTTTAGCAAAGCCAGTTATTATGCACTAACAAGAAAGAAAAGAATTTCTGAAGATGGATATAAAAATCATGCCCAGGTAAGGGAAGGGCTTTCCAGTTAAGAGCGCCACATGAAAACAATTCAAGTCCCTCCAACCACTTCTGCATGGGAACGATTCACAAAATACAAGAGTAACATTAGTGTCTCGATAAGGCACTGATGAAGGATCAGAAATTACAAGGACTTCTGTAAGACTGGAATATCAGAGAGCCATCGGGAAACCTACAGAAGGAGGTGGTCTGTCTCCCACTCCCACCTGTGATAGGAAGTAACTGAAAGAACGTACTAATATTTCATGACATCCTTCAACTGAAAGACAGAATCCAGTACACATGGACGGCCAACCCAAGTTCAACCCAGAAGAGAGATTCCTCCATTAGTAAGCAGTCACAAGAAACAGAAAGCATACTACCAGGCTTCTTCTACATCCTCCTTCAAAGCAGACAGCCACAAGAGCATAAAGGCTAAGTGGAGGGGCCCCTGGATTTGATGCCACACGCGGAGAATTCTTCCAGGGTAAGCAGCCACAACATGCATGAAACCAAACAAGCAACCTGAGAACAATCAGTGAACCTTTGAGAAGATATTACAGGAACACAGGGGACTCTCAAGAGAACAGAAGAAACACCTCTCTCTGAAATAGATTTTCTATAAGAAATGTGAGAATACTGGAGGAAAGTTCTATTGGACTTACCTTCCTTCATCTCATACTCATTCATTATGTAATAACATCATAATTTGAGATTCATTACATAATCATATCATTTCTACAAAATATCAAAAGAGAGCACAAAGAAGGAATAGTTGTATTTGATGAAAAACAAAATGAGTGAAATTAAAGAGACTGAGTTAAATAGGAGAAAAACCGAAGGTGAGGGGGAAACTAAAGGAATTCATCTTGAGTTCAATGTGGATTGATGAAGACGTAGAAATGTTGACAGAATGGGACATATGGAAAAAAAACATCCAAGAGGTCAAATTCATACCAAAAAAAAAAAAAAAAAAGGAAATCTGAAAAAGAGAGCAAGCTAGATAAAACAAGTGCAGTTATCAGAGAAATAACAGAAAATAATTTTCCTCAGCAAATGGAAGATTTGAGGTTCCAGGGTAGGACTCAAGAGCTAGGACAAAAACAGATTTATGAAACCTAACAAATAAACCCAAAAACTAAATGCCATTAAAGTCAAGGCCTTACCTTTTATTTCCAAGATTAAAAAACCCCACAGGAATACAAAAAGTAAAAAGAGGACAACTTCGTAAGAACTAAACTAAACTGAACTGGCTTCAAATCTGAATGTCACACAACCAGATACCAGAAAACAATGGAACTGAAAATACTGCACTCTTTTGAGAGAAAACAAAACAAAACAAAAACAAAAAACTAAGACCCAAGAACTAAACACCTAGCACATGTCCTTGATTAACTGACAGTGTATAAGAGAAACAGAAAGTTATTCTCTCACATGCAAATTTTCTCAAAGTAGTCAACATATTAATCCTTTCTGCAGGGAAAATAAGAATTAAAGGTATCATTCACCTAACCCAGAGAATAGGTTAAAAATTCAAGAATTGAAAAATCAGGTTTGAAAAGAAAAGAGAATAAACTGGAGAACCTAATAAAGAGTTGATTGTCAATAATTTCCTTTAATGTGATCTTTAAACTTAATGCAATGTCCAAAATAAATTTTCAAATAGCTCTTTTATGTATTATAGTAATAGCAATTAAAATCACAAATGCAAAAGTACAATATTATAAACAGGGATAGGGGTTTTAGGGAGAAACCTAAGGGAAATAAAAAGCATGTTAAATCACTATTTCACATAGTAAACAGGAAAGAAAATAATCTCAGAACTCTGGATAATTTAGGATTACTTGGTTTTGATTGCAAGAAAAAGATCCCTTTGTACACTATGATAGGAAGGAAACTGACAAAATTTTATTTTATTTATTTATTTTTTAAGATTTTATTTATTTATTCATGAGAGACAGAGGGAGAGAGAGAGAGAGAGAGAAGCAGAGGGAGAAGCAGGCTCCCAAGGAGCAGGGAGCCCGATGCGGGACTCGATCCCAGGACCCTGGGATCATGACCGGAGCCGAAGGCAGACGCTTAACCAGCTGAGCCACCCAGGCGCCCCTGACAAAATTTTAAGGAGTACCATCCAGCAATGCAGAAGACAAATCTCAGAAATGGCAATACCCTTTGACCAACAATTACATTCTTTTTTTTTAGTGTGTTCAGTAAAACACAGTTTAAAACAGCAAAACATGGGAAACAATAATAGGAAATTGGCTCACTGAAGGACAGATGTTTTAGGAAGAACAGTACATGGGTATTTACCCCAAAGATACAGATGTAGTGAAAAGAAGGGGCACATGCACCCCACTGTTCATAGCTGCAATGTCCACAACAGCCAAACTGGAAGGAGCTTAGATGCCCTTCAACAGACAAATGGATAAAGAAGATGTGGTTCATATATACAATGGAATATTACTCAGCCATCAGAAAGGATGAATACCCACAATTTGCATCGACATGGATGGACCTGGAGGGGATTATGCTAAGTGAAATAAGTCAAGCAGAGAAAGTCAATTATCATGTGGTTTCACTTATTTGTGGAACATAAGGAATAGCACAAAGGACATCAGGAGAAGGAAGGGGAAAATGAAGGAGGGGAAATCAGAGGGGGAGACGAACCATGAGAGATTCTGCACTCCGGGAAACTAACTCAGGGTTTGGGGGGGGGGGGGGAGGGATGGGTTAGCCCAGTGATGGGTATTAAGGAGAACATGTATTGCAATGAGCACTGGGTGTCACACGCAAACAATGAATCATGGAACACTACATCAAAAACTAATGAAGTAGAAGATGGTGGAGGAGTAGGAGACCTGGATTTCGTCTGGTCTCAGGAATTCAGCTGAATAGAGATCAAACCATTCTGAACACCTACGAACTCAACAGGAGATCGAAGAAGAGGGTAGCAACAACTCTCTGAACAGAGAAGCGACCACTTACTGGAAGGTAAGACATGCGGAGAAGTGAATCCAAAGCGATATTCGGGAGGATAGACGGTGGGGGAAGGGGCCTCCGTCGGCCGCTTCTGGCAAGTGAAAGAGCCGCGGAGCACAAATTCGGAACTTTTAGAAGTCGGCTCCGCTGAGGGACATCGCTCCAGTGGCTAAACGGGGTGTGGAACCCTCGCGGGACAGTGTGGTCTCGGGACCCTCGGGGTCACAGAAAGACTGGGGTGCCTGAGTGCAGCAGAGCTCCCAGGTATCGGAGCGGGGAAGCCGGCTGCAGAGATGGAGCCGAGGCACAGGCTCTCAACTCGGGGTGGCCATAAACTGTGATCCACGGGCCAGTGGGGACACTGGTCCTCCAGCAAGGACCAAACAAGCGGCAGATTCGGGGAGACTCCCCTTCCTCCCCAGGGAGGAGTGGCGCAGGAGCGCACAATAGGGATCTGCTGGGTTTGGAGACTCCACACGGGGTCGGGTGCCAGAGATACAAACGCTCAGTCACAGGCTGGGTGAGCACGGAGTGCGGCCGGAGACCGAGGAGACGGGAGTGACTGCTTTTCTCTGGAGGCGCACTGAGGAGCGGGGCCCGAGTACTCAGCTCCTCCGGGTGGAGAATGGGAGGCCACCATTTTCACCCTGGTCCTCCAAAGCTGTACCAGAGCTTCCAGGGAACAAAAGCTCCTGAGAGCAAATCCGAGCAGCTTGCTTAGCCCAGACCGAAAAGGGCGGGACAATTCCGACTCCAGCAAAGACATTTGGGAACCACTGCAACAGGCCCCTTCCCCAGAAGATCAGCAAGAACAGCCAGCAAGCCAAGACCAAGTTTACCCATCAAGAAGAACGGGAGAACTCCAGCGCTAGGGGAATACTGCACATAGAAGTCATGGCTTTTTTTTTTACCATGAATCATTAGTTTTTCAAAGTTAATTTTTTTAAATTTTTTTTTAATTTTTCTTTTTCCCTTTTTCAAGCACCATCTTATCAATCCCTTTTTAAAAAAAACATTTTTTATTTTTCATTTTGAGAGTCATATTTTATCCCTTCATAGTGGTTACCCTTATTTTTGGCATATATATATATAAATTGTTCTCTCTTTAAAATTTTGAGATACAGTTTCTTCTAACAGATCAGAATATGCCCTAAATCACTAGTGTATGGCATTGTTCTAGTCTCCTGCCTGATCACATTCTCTCCCTTTTCTTTTCTTTTTTTTTTAAAACTTCTTTCTTTTTTCAAACAAATTCTTATCTTATCAATTCCTTTTATAAATTTTTTTATAATTTTCATCTTTACAGTCATCTTCCATCCCTTCATTGTATAAACACTTATTTTGTACATATATAAGTCTTTCTTCCTTTAAAATTTTAAGAGGCACCTTTTTCTAACAGACCAAAACACGCCCAAATCTAGTGTGTGGCACTGATCTATGCACTGACCTGATCAAATTTGATCATATTCTGATTTTTTTGTATTGCTCTGTTTTTGCTTTTATCTTTTTCTTTATTTTTCTCGTTCTTTTTTCTTTCTTTCCCTTTCTTTTCCCCCAGTTTCAGGTCTTTTCTGCTTTGTATAGAGTATATTTGCTGTGGACATTGTTAACCTGTTAGCATTTTGTTCTCTTATTCATCTATTCTCCTCTGGACAAAATGACAGCAAGAAAAAAATCACCTCAGCGAAAAGAACAAGAGGTAGTACCGTCAGCCAGGGACCTACTCAATATGGACACCAGTACGACGTCGGACCTAGAGTTCAGAATCATGACTTTAAGGATACTAGCTGGGCTTGAAAAAAGCATGGAAGTTGTTAGAGAAACCCTTTCTGGAGAAATAAAAGAATTAAAATCTAACCAAGTCGAAATCAAAAAGGCTATTAATGAGGTGCAATCAAAAATGGGGGCACTAACTGCTAGGATAAATGAGGCAGAAGAGAGAATCGGCGAAATAGAAGACCAAATGATGGAAAATAAAGAGGCTGAAAAAAAGAGAGAGAAACAACTACAGGACCATGAGGGCAGAATTCAAGAGATAAACGATACGATAAGACGAAACAACATTAGAATAATTGGGATCCCAGAAGAAGAAGAAAGAGAGAGAGGGGCAGAAGGTATACTGGAGCAAGTAATAGCAGAGAACTTCCCTAATGTGAGGAAGGAAACAGGCATCAAAATCCAGGAGGCACAGAGAACCCCTCTCAAAATCAATAATAATAGGTCAACACCCCGACATCTAACAGTAAAACTTACCAGTCTCAGAGACAAAGATAAAATCCTGAAAGCAGCTCGGGAGAAGAGATATGTAACCTACAATGGTAGAAATATTAGATTGGCAACAGACCTATCCACAGAGACCTGGCAGGCCAGAAAGGACTGGCATGATATATTCAGAGCACTAAACAAGAAAAATATGCAGCCAAGAATATTATATCCAGCTAGGCTCTCATTGAAAATTGAAGCAGAGATAAAAAGCTTCCAGGACAGGGCGCCTGGGTGGCTCAGTTGGTTAGGCGACTGCCTTCGGCTCAGGTCATGATCCTGGAGTCCTGGGATCGAGTCCCACATCGGGCTCCCTGCTCAGCGGGGGGTCTGCTTCTCCCTCTGACCCTCTTCCCTCTCATGCTCTCTGTCTCTCATTCTCTCTCTCACAAATAAATAAATAAAATCTTTAAAAGAAAAAAAAAAAAAGCTTCCAGGACAAAGAAAAACTAAAGGAATTGCAAACACGAAACCAGCCCTCCAAGAAATCTTGAAATGGGTCCTCTAAGCAAAGAGAGAGCCTAAAAGCAGCATAGATCAGAAAGGAACACAGACAATATTCAGTAACAGTCACCTACAGGCAATACAATGGCACTAAATTTATACCTTTCAATAGTTACCCTGAATGTAAATGGGCCAAATGCCCCAATCAAAAGACACAGGCTATCAGATTGGATTAAAAAAGAAGACCCATCAATATGCTGTCTGCAAGAGACTCATTTGAGACTCAAAGACACCCCCAGATTGAAAGTGGGGGGGTGGAAAACCATTTACCATGCTAATGGACACCAAAAGAAAGCTGGGGTGGCAATACTTAGATCAGACAAATTAGATTTTAAAAAAAAAGACTGTAATAAGAGATGAAGAAGGACACTATATCCTACTTAAAGGGTCTATCCAACAAAAAGATCTAACATTGTAAATATCTATGCCCCTAACATGGGAGTAGCCAATCATAAAAGGCAATTAAAAACAAAAGCAAAGAAACACATTGACAACAATACAATAATGTTGGGGGACGTTAACACTCCCCTGACTGATAATGGACAGATCATCTAAGCAAAAGATCAAAAGGAAATAAAGACTTTAAATGACACACTGGACCAAATGGACTTCACAGACATATTCAGAACGTTCCATCCCAAAGCAACGGAATACACATTCTTCTCTAGTACCCATGGAACAGTCTCCAGAATTGAACACGTCCTAGATCACAAATCAGGTCTCAACCAGTACCAAAGGACTGGGATTATTCCCTGCATATTTTCAGACCACAACGCTTTGAAACTAGAACTCAATCACAAGAGGAAAGTCAGAAAGAACTCAAATACATGGAGGCTAAAGAGCATCCTACTAAAGAATAAATGGGTCAACCAGGAAATTAAAGAAGAATTAAAAAAATTCATGGAAACCAATGAAAATGAAAACACAACTGTTCAAAATCTTTGGGATACAGCAAAGGCAGTCCTGAGAGGAAAGTATATAGCAATACAAGCCTTTCTCAAGAAACAAGAAAGGTCTCAAATATACAAACTAACCCTACACGTAAAGGAGCTGGAGAGAGAACAGCAAATAAAGCCTAAACCCAGCAGGAGAAGAGAAATAATCAAGATCAGAGCAGAAATCAATGAAAAGGAAACCAAAAGAACAGTAGAACAGATCAACGAAACTAGGAGCTGGTTCGTTGAAAGAATTAACAAGATGGATAAACCCCTGGCCAGACTGATCAAAAAGAAAAGAGAAATGACCCAAATCAACAAAATCATGAATGAAAGAGATCACAACCAACACCAAAGAAATACAAACAATTATAAGTACATATTATGAGCAACTCTATGCCAGCAAATTAGATAACCTGGAAGAAAAGGGTGCATTCCTAGAGATGTATCAATTACCAAAATTGAACCAGGAAGAAAGAGAAAACCTGAACAGACCTATAACCACTAAGGAAATTGAAGCAGTCATCAAAAATCTCCCAACAAACAAAAGCCCAGGGCCAGACGGCTTCCCAGGGGAATTCTATCAGACATTTCAAGAAGAATACCTATTCGCCTGAAACTGTTCCAAAAAACAGAAATGGAAGGAAAACTTCCAAACTCATTTTATGAGGTCACCATTACCTTGATCCCAAAACCAGACAAAGACCCCAACAAAAGGAGAATTACAGACCAATATCCTTGATGAACATGGATGCAAAAATTCTCAGCAAAATGCTAGCCAGTAGGATCCAACAGTACATTAAAAGAATTATTCACCATGACCAAGTGGGATTTATCCCTGGGCTGCAAGGTTGGTTCAACATCCACAAATCAATCAACGTGATATGATACATTAACAAAAGAAAGAACAAGAATCATATGATCCTCTCAATAGATGCAGAAAAAGCATCTGACAAAGTACAGCATTCTTTCTTGATCAAAACTCTTCAGAGTATAGGGATAGAGGGTACATACCTCAATATCATAAAAGCCATCTATGAAAAGCCTACAGCGAATATCATTCTCAATGGGGAAAAGCTGAGAGCTTTTCCCCTAAGGTCAGGAACGCGGCAGGGATGTCCACTCTCACCACTGCTATTCAACATAGTATTAGAAGTCCTAGCCACAGCAGTCAGACAACAAAAAGAAATCAAAGGCATCCAAATCGGCAAGGAGGAAGTCAAACTCTCACTCTTTGCAGATGATATGATACTGTATGTGGAAAACCCAAAAGACTCCACCCCAAAACGGCTAGAACTCATACAGCAATTCAGTAAAGTAGCAGGATATAAAATCAATGCACAGAAATCAGTGGCGTTCCTATACAGCAACAACAAGACAGAAGAGAGACAAATCAAGGAGTCGATCCCATTTATAATTGCACCCAAAACCGTAAGATATCTAGGAATAAATTTAACCAAAGAGGCAAAGGATCTGTACTCAGAAAACTATAAAATACTCAGGAAAGAAATTGAAGAAGACACAAAGAAATGGGAAAACGTTCCATGCTCATGGACTGGAAGAACCAACATTGTGAAGATGTCAATGCTACCTAGAGCAATCTACACATTCAATGCAATCCCCATCAAAATACCATCCACTTTTTTCAAAGAAATGGAACAAAGAATCCTAAAATTTGTATGGAACCAGAAAAGACCCCGAATACCCAGAGGAATGTTGAAAAAGAAAAGCAAAGCTGGTGGCATCACAATTCCGGACTTCCAGCTCTATTACAAAGCTGTCATCATCAAGAGGGTATGGTACTGGCACAAAAACAAACACATAGATCAGTGGAACAGAACAGGGAGCCCAGAAATGGACCCTCAACTCTATGGTCAACTTATCTTTGACAAAGCAGGAAAGAATGTCCAATGGCAAAAAGACAGTCTCTTCAACAAACAGTGTTGGGAAAATTGGACAGCCACATGCAGAAGAATGAAACTGGACCATTTCCTTACACCACACACAAAAATAGACTCCAAATGGCTGAAAGACCTAAACGTGAGACAGGAGTCCATCCAAATCCTAAAGGAGAACACAGGCAGCAACCTCTTCGACCTCAGCCGCAGCAAGTTCTTCCTAGAAACATCACCAAAGGCAAGGGAAGCCAGGGCAAAAATGAACTATTGGGATTTCATCAAGATCAAAACTTTTGCACAGCAAAAGAAACAGTCCACAAAACCAAAAGATGATCAACAGAATGGGAGAAAATATCAGATAAAGGGCTAGTATCCAAAATCTATAAAGAACTTATCAAAGTCAACACCCAAGAACAAATAATCCAATCAAGAAATGGGCAGAAGACATGAACATTTTTCCAGAGAAGACATCCAAATGGCCAACAGGCACATGAAAAAGTGCTCAACATCACTCGGCATCAGGGAAATCCAAATCAAAACCTCAATGAGATACCACCTCACACCCGTCAGAATGGCTAAAATTAACAAGTCAGGAAACGACAGCTGTTGGCGGGGATGCCGAGAAAGGGGAACCCTCCTACACTGTTGGTGAGAATACAAGCTGGTGCAACCACTCTGGAAAACAGTATGGAGGCTCCTCAAACAGTTGAAAATAGAGCTACCCTAGGATCCAGCAATTGCACTACTGGGTATTTACCCCAAAGATACAAATGTAGGGATCCAATGGGGTACGTGCACCCCAATGTTTATAGCAGCAATGTCCACAATAGCCAAACTGTGGAAAGAGCCAAGATGCCCATCGACAGATGAATGGATAAAGAAGATGTGGTATATATACACACTGGAATATTATGCAGCCATAAAAAGGAATGAGATCTTGCCATTTGCAACGACGTGGATGGAACTGGAGGGTGTTATGCTGAGTGAAATAAGTCAATCAGAGAAAGACATGTATTATATGACCTCATTGATATGAGGAATTCTTAATCTCAGGAAACAAACTGAGTGTTACTGGAGTGGTTGGGGGTGGGAGGGATGGGGTGGCTGGGTGACAGACATTGGGTAGGGTATGTGCTATGGTGAGTGCTGTGAATTGTGCAAGACTGTTGAATCACAGATCTGTACTTCTGAAACAAATAATGCATCATATGTTAAGAAAAAAGAAAAAGAGGAAGATAGCAGGAGGGGAAGAATAAAGGGGAGTAAGTCAGAGGCGGAGACGAACCATGAGAAACGATGGACTCTGAAAAACAAACTGAGGGTTCTAGAAGGGAGGAGGGTGGGGGGATGGGTTAGCCTGGTGATGGGTATTAAAGAGGGCACATTCTGCGTGGAGCACTGGGTGTTATGCACAAACAATGAATCATGGAACACTACATCCAAAACCAATGATGTAATGTATGGTGATTAACATAACAATAAAAAATTAAAAAAACTAATGATGTCATGTATGGTGGTTAACATAACAGTAAAATATTTAAAGAGAAAAAAACTAATGAATAACTGTATGGTGACTAACATAACATAATAAAAAAAAGGAAGATCAGTACAGCACTGGGGAAATCTGTACACCATATTAAACATTTAAAAAGGTGGTTCAATATGCTATATACATAAATGCATAAAAAATTCAAATTGAATGGCTTCTTTAGATTGTACTACATCTTCTATATGATTAACAAGAACACGATTACTTTCATAAACAGGAAAATTAATACTACAAATAAAATCATTTACAAAAGCTGTGGGTTATATTGACAGCATTGTAAGTATGCTTCTCTTCTAATGGAATGGCTTGATCTTGGGCATTTGACACTAACCTTGGAATTAGAAGATAAGACTTTGAATCACAATCTCAACTACTCTTCAGTAAACTGTGTGAGCCTGGTGAAGCAATACCCCCTTCTCCCCAGGTCCCAATAATAGATGGCACCTTTCCTGTTTATTTTTATTACAATGCTAAATACATCGAGGGACAGGAAAACAGTCCAAATGATCTCTAAGGTCCTTTTCACCTTTCTGTGGTAAAATGCACAAAATAATAGAAATTAAGCACAAAATTGGGAGCTTCTATTATTCATTTTCAGGGCAAGTTACCTCTTCCAAGTGAAAGAGCAGACTTATTGTTATTCTAACAGTGACATGGCATTTCCCAAAGTATACTCCACAGATCACTAGGTTTTCAAATATGAATATCTACTGCAAGATAAGAGCTTTACAATAATTTGGGGAAATACAGATTAATAACTTGTTTCTTTACTGAAAGGCTCACAGAGGCTTTAACACATGAATGCGTTTCTGACTCTTCAAGAGGGTTAATCTTCTGACCACAGATCTTTTTTATTCTTTGAGCCTCTTGCAGGACTCCTATTCTGCAGACACACTGTAGGAGTTGCTGTCCTATGGAGAATGTCTATATTTGATCACAATACAGCCATGACAGTGGGGCAAGAGAATGACGCAACAGAATGAGAACCCCAAGGTAAAGGGGAAAGCAGAAAAGGAAGAGGGGACAAGTAGAGCCAGTTGATCTCATTCTCAGTTTTAGAAAAGGGACCTAAAGTGTTATTGCTGAAATATGCATTAAACAATTGCAATAACGGAAAGAAACCATGCCTTTTTTTTTAAGATTTTATTTATTTATTTGACAGAGAGAGACACAGCGAGAGAGGGAATACAAGCAGGGGGAGTGGGAGAGGGAGAAGCAGGGAACCTGATGTGGGACTCGATCCCAGGACCCTGGGATCATGACCGGAGCCGAAGGCAGACGTTTAACGACTGAGCCACCTAGGTGCCCCAAGAAACCTCTTCTTATGGTAGAAATAATTTGTTTATGGAAAGTCATCACGGTTTGTGGGATTAACAGAACACAGTATTTACCTGAAACTACACGCATTTGTCTGTAAGTTTCTCGTGTTCATCAGAAAAATGAGACCTAGCCAATGTTCTTCCAGTTTTCCCAGTAGTGCGGAATGGGAAATGAGGGGGAGGGCGGATCCATTCTCCAAGATGGTGGGCAATTATTCATAGTTACAACTACCAGACCTCAACAGCACTCACAGCAACTTTCACCATGTTGTAAATGCAAATATATCTAAAAGAACACGTGTTTCTAAATTGTAAACTTCAGTGAGTTCTGATAAGTGAAATATATAATCAAAGAAAAAAAAACTTCATTTTTAAAAATTATTTGGGAATGTTGGGTTGTTCGTAGTTTTAATTTTCGATCAGCTTATAATGATGAAAGAAAAAAAGTTTTTACTTACAGTAAAGAATCTAACTTAAAATGGGACTTTGCTTTCATTACTTGAAAATAATAATGAAGTCGATATTTTTAATAAGAGAGTCTTAACCAAGATTAGTAAAAAAATTAAGCATGCTATGTTGTCTCAGTCTAGTTTCAGGAGTTCTTCTATGACTGTGCTCAGAAATTATGATGTAATATATTATTTGCTTATCAGTAATCATGGAAACTGTTGGTCCTTGGGTATTTACATAGATCACTCTAGAGATTAAGAAGTAGATACCATTTTGCTTATGATGGAAGTAACAACAAAAATGCGGACTAACTTTATTCCCAAGATAATTATTTCCTGTGTCATTAAAACCATCAAAGAGTAGCCCAAGCTCAAACATACTTTGCTTTTAGTTTGGTTTGATTTGGGTTGTAGTTTTATTTTTATCCCTTGACACAACCAGAGTTTTATATGAAAAACTCCTCTAACTTTGCCCATTTCTATGTTTTGAGTTAAAGAAATTTGGTTGATACCAAATACCTTTGGGAAACCCACATTAACATTCTACCATATAACCATATATTAAATGATTGTCATTTTACAGTGCACAAAACCACCAGATTCAGTTTCATTAGCATTCTTTGAGCATGGACTTTGAACTAGAGTGTTTACTAGAGGCCAGCCTCCAGGCTTAGCACTGATACCTGTCATATGATCATTCAAAAATCCTCTGATTCTGAAGTTATAAGAATTATATTGTAAACAAAAAAGGATTTGAGAGAGAAGCAAAATACTATCAATGAGTCCATTTTGTAGAGCAAAACACTGTTCATGGAAACAATTTGCATATTGAAAACATTCATTAACAGCGAAATAATCAGTTTTAAGAGTCTCTATCAGTCAGCTCTGTCTCATGCCCAACCTTCCTGGCTTTTATGGCTCTGTGTCTAGGCCTATGTCATGACGCACTACATAATGCCCAGCTTTTGCATAAATCAGTACTCGGCAAGTGTGGAAAGGTTATATGGCTTTCTCAAGTTTTTGACTCCAAACACATTGAGACATTGACTCATTTCCACCAATCTCATGTTTGGAGAGCAAGATTTAAATACCTAGGTTTGCATTTTACTAGTAGTAGAAAAGGACTGATTTTATTTTATTTAAATTTTTAGCAATGAGATTTTACTTCAAAAGAAAAAAATATTATCCCGACAACTAAAACTGAGCTAATTCCTACTCAAATATTGAAGACAACATAAAAGGTGTCTCGGCATAAATAACAATAATGCTCTTAGTAAAGTGTTATTAATATGGCTGTTATAAATTTCTTTTCTGGGAATTTCATCTGAAATCTCCCAGCATCATAGAATAGTAAAAAATATGGTAGTTAACATATGTCAGAACTGGATATGCTTTAAAATAGTTACTGCTGTTAATGAATTTTTCTCAGTGAATTCTCCTACTGCATCAGAATCTTATGGTTCATTGGCAAAAGCAGCGAGGATAAGATTAAAGCAATAAAAACAATGGGAATATGTTGCAGTCTCAACTTCAAAAAAGTTATAGTTCCTACAAGAGGATATGGAATCTAAAGAACCAACAAAACCAGTTTTCTTATATAAAACAATACAGATGACTTCATAAATGAACCATAAAAATACTCCCTTGGAGAAAATAGACTTAAATATCTTTTAGATTCATCTTCACATTCTCCACATTTAATATGAGAGTAAACAGCCTCAGGATACATCTCCCTTCTTCATCACTGCTTAATAGCATATGCATGACTAACAGTAATAAATTCAAAGACTATTCAAGTTAGAAGGAAGTCTGGAAATAATCCAGACCTACTCCACTGTTTTACTGATGAGGAGACTGAGCTCTAAAGAGTAAAGACAGGGACAATACCCTTATGGACTGCAAACTCCATCGCAAATACCTTCTGAAAAATTATGCCCCAAATATCTTCCACAGTATAAGCTGGATCTCCAGTATCCCTCCAGCATCGTGACCCAAGTATCCATGCCTGGTCTATAATTTCCGTTCTGTAAAAAATGTCCCCTTGATACATGAGCCACCTACAAACTTATATTCTTCTTCCTAGTTAACCTTCAAAAGGTTGGAAAGACTTTCAGGCATATTTTTCTTCACTTTCTCACCTCCTGGCCATCCTACCCACTACGGCCTGGTTCTTACTGATACCTCTCTAGACGGGCATTTCTCTCAAAGTCATCAAGAACTTGTAGTTCACCAAAGGGCAAATTCCCAGTTCCCTCTCTACTTAACCTCTCAGCAGGATCAGCAGAGTTGAGGCGTCCTGTTTCATTGAACGCTTTTGTCTCTGGACTTCCATCTCTCCTTAGTTCCTTCCCTGTCTCCCCAGCACGCTTGGGCTTCCCTGCTGTTACTTCCTTCTCCGTCCAATGTCTCGGTGTTGATGTATCTTAAGGAACGGTATGGGGTCCTCCTTCTTTCACCATCTACATCCTTTTCCTAAGTGATCTTTTCCTAGGTGTCTCTATGCTGATAGCTTTTACCACCTATATGCTGATAACTCTCATGCTTGTATCTCCAACTCCATCCAGACTTATTGAACTGTATGCTTCATAAACACTTCATTTTCTACTGGGCAGCCCCAAGAGAGCTCTTAATTTGCCACCGTCCAAACAAGGCTACCCACTCTGCGTCTTGCCAATTTTGTCAACAGCACTATCATCTACCTATTTCTATAGCCAGAAAGATAAGGCGTGTCCTTGATTCTTCCTTTTCCCCTCACTCCTCTATTCAACGCATTCAGAAGGCCTACTTGATTTATTCTATCTCTGTAACATGTGTTAAATACAATTGCATCATCATTTCTGCTCCCAACATCCTAGTTGAGGCCACCATATTGTCTCACCTGAATTACTCCGATAGTCTTTTGACTTGTCTCCCCTCCTCAGGTTTTTTCTCCTACTCATCCATTCCTAAGGTAACAGCAAAGCTATTTCTTTTCTCTTAAGTAGGTCCTGACTTGGAAAGTCATCAGCAGTCTGCCATTGCACTTAAATAGATAAGACATTCCTTACTGGGGCATATAATTCCACATCCTCTGGCACCTTCTGAGCCCCCTAACCTCCAATCCCACTTTTCATCACTTTCCCACTCACCTCTGTGTTCTGGCCACATTAGCCTTCTTTCAAATCAACAATCAGACCATGCATTTTGCTAACCTGAGACCCTGGCACATTCCCTTCCTTCCCCTGGAAACGTTCTTTCTCCCATTCCTGGCAAGGTTTCCTTTTTTCTTCCTTTGGATTTCAGTTTAATAGTGACCTCATAAAGGAAGCTTTTCCGGATCACTCAAAGCAGGTTTCTCCATCGTTCTGTTTTGTTTCTAAACACAGCAGATTTTCTATGGTCTTCCTTTCTTACTACTTACAGTTACTGTATTCATTTTTTGGCTTGCCAATTTTCCCCCTGGTAGCTCCCTCCTACCTAGAGTGGAAGTTCCATGAATACGAGCCCTTATGTCTATGTACTGTTCTATCCTACACTTACACACACTTATTGAGGAGAGACAAGGTGCCTCCCTGGACTCTGTACCCAGAAGACTAACTCAGGTTCCATTATACTACTCTATAAACCATGAAACAGCAAGTACTATCCAGCTATTCTGACTTTCAGAACAAACTAAACTTCACACATGAGATCTTATTTCCCCCACCGCATTTATTTAAGAAGGACAGGGCAAAGTTTCCAGATTTCTTTGACAGGGGAACAGATATTAGCAATAACAAGAATAGTAACAACCACAAAAACAGCCATCACCAGCACCACCAACAAAAGCCTCCTGCTCCCCTAGCCTGGAAAATAAAATACCAAAGTTGGGTAGAGTTGGCGAAGAAACCTTGGTTTCCTCTCATTCCTTCCCATTACAAAAAAGAGGGTGGCAAGGAGGGGCACTGCCATAGCTTTTAGCGTCCTAGAACTTAGCCAGGCTCATAGTTTAGCTCCACCATTTAATTAGGCCCATGATAGAAGAGCTGGGCTAACTCACACCACCTCTCTGAACCATCTACTCAAGAAGGCAGGGATGACAACACTTAGGTCAGAGCATTTCTGTGAATTAAACAACAAAACACTACACTCTAACCTTGAGATATGGTGGATATGTTGAAATGTATTTTGGGTATCCCTGTTGCTCCTCTAGTTTATTAAATATGTCATTTTAAGCCAAATATTATTGTAGAAATTATTTACCATGAGACTCTTCTTCAATAACAACCAAAAATGATGGTTAAATTATTATGCTGATTCAAATACACCTCTGCTTAGTACCATCAGTCACTACATTGGTACGCTATGAACACCGAATATTCAGTGAACACTGAACATTGTTGGCATATGGATATGGGTAGCTCTAATCTCTGAACAAAATATATAAAACGTATTTCGGTGAGTCTCCTTCAATAAAATAAACACTTTTCACTGAATTCCTCAATACAAGCATGAGATGTAGCTAGATTTCTTTGGATACCAGGGCTTCGAGATGGATTTAACAAGTGATTTTGAAGAGCTCATTATTAGTAGCTTCTGATAATTTTCTAGTCATATTTGCTGCTCTCTCACTTGTAATTCATATATAATTTTTCCAGTGTCATTTATATTGATCAGCAATGCTCTTATCCAAATCTAAAATACAGTTAATCAAATTTTAGCTATATTACATATCCTCCAAAAGTCATTTTGCCACACATATTTGACATTAACTGGAAGCTTTATACATTTTGCAATGTCAGTTCATTCATCAGGTTGTATTGCATATCTATTCTGGACTTTATGGGTGTAGTGCCCATTGCTTCTAAAAGTTACATGATGGGATACCATGCTAACAATACAAGATAAAGTTTTTATTTTCATCAGACAATTTATTATTAAAAAATATACTACAGTGTCCACACAGGCTAAAAGAATATTTTTCAATTATCATATGTGTCATTGTCTCCTTAGCCAAACAATAACTAACTATGCAATAATAAGAATTTCTCATTAATAGCTGTAGAATGAATAAGACATTGTGCCAATCACATTACATGTTTTTTCTTTCCTTGAAAACAATGAAAAGAGTTGCTGGTTAAGGACAATAAGCTTTGTTTCCGAGTATCATGTTAACTTTGAAAGTTTTAAGATCTTATCTGCAAAAGTATCATTTAAAAATATATAGAAATATGTCATTTTCATTAGGCTTTGTATATTTAATTTAAAAAGCCATTTTAAAGCATCATAATTTTCATGACTTGTGCCAAATTTATCAGTTCAAACTTTTGCTTAAAAGTGAAACCGTTGTTCATTAGTCAGTATTTTCCTCAATATTGTTATTATTTACATTTCCAAATTCTATAGCAAAACTGGATACCTCTATTTTTTTTTAATTCATCATTCTTTCTTTTTAAAAATAAATCAGTCCATTTTTTGGGCAATTTGTATTATATTTGCTAAAATGTTTGTAGTTGTTACAAACTCAATCACAGTCTTTCTGAAAAACACTCTAATTTTGTAACCCCAATTTAACTGAAAATCTCAACACTTTTACTCCCAACAGGGAAAAAAAAAAAAATTCCTGGCTTTGTCTCACAATTAACCACTAATTATGTTAATGTAAAAATAAGCTGTACCCGCTCTTTACAGTCATGATGAAATTGACTCTCATAGATTAGAAAAACAAATGAGAAGTTAACGAAAAAAAGATAAAACAACCCACTTCTACCCAGTGGGAACATTCAGTTCACTCCCTCTACTAATTGGCTCTCTTGTGTTGTGAGTTGCAATTTGTTACAGTAATTTTTGCCAAGTGTGCAATTCTTAGTAAGGATTTATGTAAATATTTCAATGCTCTGTTGTACTACATCATATTGTTCTATTCCACTCTATTTTACTTTTCTTTTCCTTCTTAAAATGCTGATTATAATCTACAAGACTGATTTTTTATGCCACACTCATGGGTCACAATTAGTGCTATCAAAAACCCTGACTCATGCTCAGTGATACAGTGGACAATGTAGGGAAGCATCGGAAATTCATACACTTACAGTAACTTGGGCATGGCATATTGAAAGCACCTGCCTTAACCACAACAACGTCTCTGACAATATTTCACCCCCTTTCTTCCTGCTTCCCAATCACATTCCTGGAGGTAATCTCCCGGTCTCTTCCTATATTTATAGCTGTTCACCGAGTTAGAGTTCTTTACAACGAGGAGAATCATATTTCTCTGAAAATTGTTGGGATGTGTTAGAAATATTAATGATAGTGATTATATAGACTTGAGTGGTTGTAAATTTGAGACAGATAAGAATTACAGGCAGACCTTGAGTTAAAAAACAAGGACAGCCCTGTCCATGCAAACCTCTGAAGATGATCTTGGGCTGCTCTGGCTTTCCGGCTTGGCCCCGGTCACCTCAGTACAGCCCACACAGTGGCAAGGCAGAACCTTCTAGCTGAGATAACTGAATATGCTGGGTAAGAGGACATGTTATGGGAATCAGATTTTCTGTGTTCAAATCCCTTCCTACTGATGTTAATGCTGTGCTCAGTTTCCTTAACTTTAAAAGTTGATAATAATATCTATCTCATAGAGTTGTTTAGGGAACTAAGAACAGTACTGGCACATGGCAAGCACACAATGGATGTTAATAAAAGCTCAATTTATTCTTTTATTCTTCAATCCTTCACTGGCATGTCTGCAAATGTGCATAAATCTTTGCATACTCTTCCTTAATATTTTCTAGGCATTGTAAGATAATGCCCCTAATGCTTCTGCTATTTATTAAAAAAAATACATTTTGAAGTTATCCTTTTATATTTCTTACTCTTTCTTTTCTCCTATTATTGGCATATACTTTGTAACAAACTTTGTGATTAACATATTTTATCTCCCATTCTTTGGAGTCTTATTTGCTCATGGATAATAATAAAACCAATGTGATGCAAAGTCCAGGAATGATACAGACCCTATGATCAAAGAAGCTGATGAGCTAGTAGGGTGGAATAAAAACGAAGACAAATAATTACAAAAAAATACATATGGTAAAGGTAATTCAGAGAAATAGATTCAAGATGCTCTGGAAACATAAATGAAAAAGAAGTTCAACAGATGCTGTGGGATTTTAAGAAGGAAAAAAGTTCATATTTGGCTTTATAAGAAAATTTTAGAAGGTGTATGGGGGATAGTTTGGAGGGAACGAGGTTATAAACAGATCCCATTTGGAAAAATCACAGTAATATTCAAGGGCAAGGCTGCCAAGTTCTAAACCAAGGCAGTGAGGAAGAAATAGAGAAGGAAGGACTAAGAATAACGAAGGAGCATGAATTAACAGGAGTTGGTGGTGACTGGATATGAAGCAGATGGTAAAGATGAATGTAGGTAAAACTAAAAGATTTTGAGCTTGACTGATGATGGATAACATGACTGTTTTACTTACTATGCCTGCTGTAGCAAATTATAAACCAAGTGGCTTAAACCAACACAAATTCATTCTCTCACGGTTCTCTGGAGTCAGAAGTTCAAAACCAGTTTCTCTGAATTAAAGTCAAGGTGTCAGCAGGGCTGGCTCCTTTTGGGGGCTCTGAAGGGGGGAGTCTGCCTCCCTTTTTCCACCTGTTTGTTTTGCTTTTTCCTAGGGGCCACCTGTGTTCCTTAGCTTGTGGCCCCTTCCTCCTTCTTCAAAGTGTATGACCCTGCTCTCTCCTTCAGCCATCACACTCACTGCCTTCTTCTCTTCTGACTGAGTCTTCCTCCTTCCTCTTATAAAAACTGTTGGGATGCTGTGATTACCTGCAGGATAATCCAGGATAATCTCCCCACCTCAAGATCTTTAACTTAATCACATCTTCAAAGTCCTTTTAGCCATACAAGAAAACATTCACAGGTTCTGGGGATTAAGATGTGGACATATTTGGGGGGCTATTATTCAGCCTATACACAGTGATAAACTGAAATCAAATAAGGGAGGGGAAAAACAAATTATTTGAGCTCTGCCACATTTTAGGTGCCTTTATATGTGGAAGCAGCTATTTCTAGCAGAGGGAAAACACTTTGGATTATGAGATCCTTCGTGGAGGCAGTATGACCTCATCACCACATTAACACCACCTAGTATGGGATCTGGAACTTAATAGGTAGTAATTACTTATCTTATAAAGAATGAAGAACAATAGAATCAATAAACTAATATTAATTAGTCTTAAGGAAGTGAATGTGAAAGATTTACATGTTGATTGCCTCACACAAAATACGTTCCCGAACAAGTTTGAAAACTAAAAGAACAAATGTCTAAATATGAGGTTTTTGCATATGGGTGTTATTGAAACCCACAAATCAGAGAAAGCACACCCAAGGAAGAGGAAGGCATCAGAGCCTTCAGGGCACCCAAATCTTAGGAGAGGAGCAGCTTCTGTGGGTTCTAGGTATTCCAGGGCAATTCTGATTGTAACTTCCCAGTTTTCATGTCTGACATCTGTAGCCCAATTTTTAATTCAGTTAATATGTTCACAAACTCTGTGTTCATTTGTTTCCAGTCATGGGTACAGTGTTGGCATGCCCATGAATTCACAGGCAATTTAGCACTCTCCCCTGCTGCGTTCCATCTACATCCAGCAGGTCTGAGAGCCAAACCCCATCAGCATTCCACCTACCATGTCCACAGTCCACATGGCCCTTCTGACCCACTGCCCAGGGATCAAGGAAACAGGGTTTTAAAATCATTAAGATGCTGGCCTTCTTAGTGGTGTCACTATAGCAAGGCAGTATAGGCTAAAGCTATATACTTCTTCCTAAATCATTTCCTGACTTTACCATTTTGTTAAACTAAAATTGTTCATTTAATAGTATTATGGACTAACAGTCAACAAAATCAAGAGGCAACCCACAGAATGGGAGAAGATATTTGCAAATGACACTACAGAAAAAGGGCTGGTATCCAAGATCTATAAAGAACTTCTCAAATTCAACACCCAAAAAACAAATAATCAAGTCAAAAAGTGGGCAGAAGATATGAAAAGATACTTCTCTGAAGAAGACATACAAATGGCTAACAGACACATGAAAATATGTTCATCATCATTAGCCATCAGGGAAATTCAAATCAAAACCACATTGAGATACCACCTTACACCAGTCAGAATGGCAAAAATGGACAAGGAAAGAAACAACAAATGTTGGAGAGGTTGTGGAGAAAGGGGAACCCTCTTACGCTGTTGGTGGGAATGCAAGTTGGTACAGCCACTTTGGGAAACAGTGTGGAGGTTCCCAAAGAGTTGAAGATAGAGCTACCCTACAACCCAGCAATTGCACTCCTGGGTATTTTCCCCAAAGACACAGATGTAGTGAAAAGAAGGGCCCTATGCACCCCAATGTTCATAGCGGCAATGTCCACAATAGCCAAACTGTGGAAAGAGCCGACATGCCCTTCAACAGATGAATGGATAAAGAAGATGTGGTCCATATATACAATGGAATATTACTCAGCCATCAGAAATGGGATGAATACCCAACTTTTATACCAACATGGATGGGACTGGAGGAGATTATGCTAAGTGAAATAAGTCAAGCAGAGAAAGTCAATTATCATGTGGTTTCACTTATTTGTGGAACATAAGGAACAGCATGGAGGACATTAGGAGAAGGAAGGGAAAAATGAAGGGGGGGAAATCGGAGGGAGAGATGAACCATAAGAGACGATGGACTCTGAGAAACAAACTGAGGGTTCTAGAGGGGAGGGGGTGGGGGGATGGGTTAGCCCAGTGATGGGTATTAAGGAGGGCACGTACTGCATGGAGCACTGGGTGTTTTACGAAAACAAAGGAACATGGATCACCACATCAAAAACTAATGATGTATTGTATGGTGACTAACATAACATAATACAATTTAAAAGAAAAGAAAAGAAAAGAATAATAGTATTATGGACTGAACTCTGCCCCCCCTTCATTGATTGAAAATTATAACCTCTAGTAGCTCAGAACGTGACTATGTTAGGAAATAGGCCTTTAAAGAAGCAATTATGTTAAAATGAGGTCTTCAGATTGGGGTCTTAATCCAATCTGACAGTAGTCCTCACAAGAAGAGGAAATTTGTGTACACAGAGGCATCAGGGAGGTGCATGCACAGAGGAAAGACCCTGTGAGCACACAGCCAGAAGGCAGCCTTCTGCAGCCAAGGAGAGAGGCCTTAGGGAAATCTAAGGCCAACTGTCTGATCTCAGACTTCCAGCCTCCAGAACTGTGAGAAACTAAATTTCTGTAGTTTGAGCCACCCAGTCTGTGGTAGTTTGTGAGGGAAGCCCTAGCAAATGAATACAAACAGCTTTCACTTGAGTTAGCAAATGAAAATTCTGAAAAACATGAGAGACAGACTGCATTTTGTGTAAGCATGGTGACTTGTGCTTTCTTACGGCAAATTAGCACCTTCCAAAAAAAAGTTTATTATTTTTTTTCCAGTCTTAAAACACAGTACCTCAAAGTCATGGTTCAAATATGAATGTTGAAAATAGTTGAAAAATCACTCTCTTTTTTTATTTGTTCAGTTTAAGAGGTACTTTTACACTTACCACTTTCCCAATAGCCTTGTGAGATAGAAGCCAGGGCATTTAAAACAATGCATTCATTAACCGATGAGAACACTTTGTCAAGATTAATTTGCCCAAGTTCGCAAATGTCATAATTGGCAGAATAAAATCTCAGACCCAAGTGTTTCAATACCAGTCCACTGAACTTCAAGAATTCAGAGCCTCCCCCGCCCCAGCCTCACCAAATCCAACTCCTTACTAGTACAAGGAAGCCCGGATTCTTTATCAAGATACATTTAAAGATTGAAGGAAGAGACGAAATGCTTTAAATTCAAATAGAGTAGATAACTGACTGAAATCAGATCCTTACTTATTTAGATATAAAATCTGTGGAACACTGGAAAGGCGATGGGGGATCAGGTAGAATAATGAGTCACCTTTCCAGCAAGGGTGGGCCTGCCAAACTCCCTGTCCCATGTGATCTCCACTGCTTTCTTGCCTTTCTGAGGTTTACTCTGAACCTTGCAGACTGGTTCTTGGAATGCACGGGCAAAGGTGGACCGACCTGCTGGGTGATGGACTGTAGCCTGAGTTAAACGTTCAGTTAAATTATTCAACTTTTCACTTTGAATCTGGTAAAACGCCCTATAGCTGTCTCGGACAGAATACAGGAAATTTTCACGGATCCAGATTGTAGTTGCAAATGTGGCTCCTGTATATGTTTATACAGATAATTCCCTAGGGATGGCTCAGGCTACGTATCCTTTAATTCTACTATCACAACATTCTGATGTAAGCTCTTATTATACATGAAATTACTATCTACATTTGCCATTTGCAAAAACAGAAACAAACACCAAACTAAACAAAATTAAGTGGGACAAATTATAGAGCAGAAGGTTGTTACTAAGATACATTTCAGCCCACCTGGACGTGCACTTCTTATTTTAAATTGTTCCTTTAGGGCTCTCTAGCAATCTGTGGACAGTACTTCACAAAAATGTTCCTATTCGATATGAGCAAGATCTCAGAGTTTCCTTTTTGAGATTATGATATAGTTAGAAAGGGAGCCTTAACTTCTGCACTATTTCCCATTGAAACAGTGTGGAGGAAATCAGTGATATCTTTGGCACAAAAGTTATCTGGAGTTTTTGAAATCAGCCAAAGAGTTTTAAAAAGAGGTTAACAGTTGCATGTTGCAAAATACAAGATGCTGAGAATCTACAAAATTAAGATCACTCTTTGAGTACCCTGATGACAAAACATATCTTTATTTTCCTGACAACATCACTTCTTATCAAGGTGTTTATAGACAGCAATATGCCATAGATCAAGGAGGAACTGGGACGAGGTTATCAAGGACACTACAATGCAGATTAAGAAGAAATCTACATTTTTAAAAAAAATATTCACCTTGTTAGGTTTTCATTGCCTTAGCCCTCTGCTGTGTCATGAAGTAAAGAAGCTGTCCAAGGTTCTGCAAACTAGAGTGGTCTGGCATAGCTCTTCAGTGGGCTTCTAAAAGTAATGGCACACATGAGAAACTATGCCACAAAGGAGAACAATATTCACAAGCACTGAAAGATGCATGGAGGATGAACTCCTTCCCTTAAAGATGTCTCACCATCTACATCTAAGTTTTCTGTTTTCCTCTAATCAATATTGTTAAAAACTGTTAAAGAATCTATTATTTGCTTTCATATCATCCAGTTTATTTGATCCTCACAACAGCCTTGTCAAGTAAAAATTAAAAATTGAATTTCTATTTTATTGTCTGCATTTTATACATGGGGAAACTAAGGCTCATAAGAGAATAAGTAACAGCACACAGTTATTTATTTTTAGAGCCAACTTTCCAAACCACAACAGTGTCTTCATTTAAAAAAGTAGATTATATGATACCATTATGTTGTTGGCTTTCATTAAAAAGAAATTGTACTTTGGGAAAATGAGAACACAGTACTAATTAAAAAGTATTAATTTGCTCAATATAATAGTAGATTATCATGTGTTTGAAGCAATACAACTTTTTCTCTTCAAAAATAATGAACTTAGCCAATAGAGAACACAATTTGTATACATGAAGAATATAAAATAATAAATACACTGCTTTAGTTTGGCAACTTCATCTGTCCACTGATTTTTAAGAGAGAGAGTGCACGTGTGTGCAAGCTGGGTGGGGGGGCGGGGATGGTGTGAGGGGCAAAGAGAGAGAATCTTAAGCAGGCTCCACGCCCAGCATGGAGCCATTGTGAGACTCGATCTCATAACCCTGAGATCATGACCTGAGCCGAAATCAAGAGCTGAACGCTTAACCGACTGAGCCACCTAGGACGCCCCTAGGCGTCCACTGATTTGATGAACATTTATTAAGAGTTTACCACTGTTCCAGGGACTAAGCTAGTTGCTAGAGGAAGGACGATAAAATGATTAAAATCTGACTTTGAGGAGTACACAGCTAAGCAAATAGCTACTCTTCAGTGCAGTGAGGGAGAAGCACAGAGCTAAGGGCTGGTACAAGAGTTCAGGGGAGGAAATAGGTTATTCAGTCTGTGGGGGGGGAACCAAAGGAGGCTGCAAATATACAATTCTTCACATTTGAATGCCACAGACTGGCTTTTTAAGGACCAAAAAAATAAAGAAAAATACTGCAGTAGCATGGACTGCTTTCTCGATTTCCACTCTAACATACTCATGGACATATCCATACTAAAATTCTGGGTACTCTGGCAATATCCAGAAAGTACAGTTGTGAGTGAAGTGTGAGCAGCACATTAGGTGCAAGGGGAGCCCTGAGAAACACCTAAAGAGGATTTGTGTGTGTGTTTGTATCTGAGATTATAAGATTTTACTCTGGGGCAACATCTGTATTAAAAATAGGCAGACACCTGAATACCTTAATCTAATTTGTTCCTTCCAATAGGGCATTAGGTTTGAGGTCCAAGAAAGAATTAACTGTATCTAGAATTACATATTCGTACCAAGAATTGCTGCTTTTGCTGACTTAGAATGGTAAGACTTGTGTTTCTTCATGCGTGTACGAAAGTGTATCTGTTCCAGTTTAGTTTATATTAGTCATTGTAAAAAATGCATACGATATCGTATTCTTTGGATAACCTAATACAACTCTATTTCCTTTCACTATTGGAAAATATACTAGCCAGCTAGCCTAAAGTCTAGGACTGAGAATCTAGGAAATGTAGCTGGTAAACATTATCCCCTGTGCTTAACCTCTTAGACTAAAATCTAAGTTTTCCCATCTCCAGTGTCTAGCATAATATCTGGTACATAATAAAAGCTCAATAAATGTTAGACAGATGAAGGAAGAGAGCATGGCAGGGATAGAAAGATAGAGGCCAGCCTATGTGAACAGTCAGTGGAGGGTCCATATTCCATTAGGGCTTACCTTTAGAGTGCATGATGGCTAACCTCTAGCAACCTGAGGGCTTTCTTTCTCTCACTGATGGTATTCACAGTTTCCCCATGCAGGACTAGTTTCTAACCAATGCCTCAGTGTGTTATAAATGCCCTGACTCCCTCACCCCTTGAGGGGGTATATTAGTTTCCTACTGCAGATGGAAAGGATGACCAAAAACTTAGTAGCTTCAAACAACACAAATATCTTACAGTTCTGGAAGTGTAAAGTCTAAAACGGGTCTCCCTAGGTTAAAATCAAGGTTTCAACAGGGTTACATTCCTTCTAGAGGCTCTAGAGGAGACTGTTTCCTTGTCTTTTCCAGCTTCTAGAGGCCATCTGCACTCCTCCTGCAAAGCCAGCTGTGGCATCTCCAAATCTCTGACCATCTGCCTTCATCCATGTTTAAAGACCTTTCGGTGGGGGGGGGGGGGGCGCCTGGGTGGTTCAGTTGGTTAAGCAGCGGCCTTTAGCTCAGGTCATGATTCCAGAGTCCCGGAATTGAGCCCCACATCAGGCTCCTCACTCAGTGGGGAGTCTGCTTCTCCCTTTGCCCTTCACCCTACTCATGCCCTCTCTCTCTCTCTCTCTCTAATAAATAAAATCTTTTAAAAAATAAAAAATAAAGACCTTTCTGGGGATGCCTGGGTGGCTCAATTAGTTAAGCATCTGCTTTTGGCACAGGTCACGATCCCAGAGTCCTGGGATCGAGTCCCACATTGGGCTCCTTGCTTAGCGGGGAGCCTGCTTCTCCTGCTTGCCTCTCCCCCTGCTTGTGAGACATCTCCATGTCTCTACTTAATTTTTGAAGATAGGATATTCAATGTAGGATTTAATGTCTTGTCTGCTAATTCTAATACCGATGTCAGTTCTGGATTGATCTTAATGGATCTTTCTCCTCATTATGGATCATACTTTTCCAACTTCTTTGCTCATTTCGTAGGTTGTGATTGGATGCCAGGTATTGTGACTTTTACTCTGTTGGATGCTAGATATTTATTTTTTATTCCTCTACATATTCTTTAGCTTTTTCCTAGGATGCACTTAAGTTACTTGCAAACAGTTTATACCTTTCATATCTTTTTTAATACCCTTCAGGTGTGACATGAACAGTGTTCAGTCTGAGGAAGGACCCTCAGGGTACTCTCTGTAATATCCTGAGAATTAGATTTTTCAGTCTGGCTGGTGAGGGCACGCACTATTCCTGGCCCAGTATGAGTGTCCGATAGTGCTCCTTCTAAACATTGTGTGTACTTCTCTCCCAGCCTAAATGGTTTCCTCATACACATTCAGTGATCAGCGCTCTACTGAGTACTCAAGGGGGGCAGATCTTTAGAGTGCTTTCCCTGTGCAGCATTCAGTCTCCAGCACTCTGTTCTGTTCATTCTAGCTACCACAGTCTTCCCAAATCCTCAGCTCCATGTCCTCAACTCAAGGAGACAACTGGGCTCTTCCTGGGTTCTCCACCCGGTGCTACACTTTAGAAACTGTCTCAAAGCAACACATGTCAGCAATCATATAATTTCCTCATTTATTTTCTAGCTCTCAGGACCACAATCCTTCACTGCCTGGATTTCAGTATTTTGAAAACTTTTGCTTCACATACTCAGAATATTTTTTGCTTCTTTCAGGCAAGAAGTCCCTGTTACTCCAGCTTGGCCATTAAGTAGAAGTCCCTATCATCAGAATTTATTTTTTCATTACTTAATACATAATGGAGATGTTTGCTCTATTTTTTAAATCATAGTACTATATTGTACATACAGTCCTCTATCAAGTGGTAAACAACACTTTTCATCTTATCTCTCAGAAATTCCACACTTAGGCCTTCACACCCTCTTTGATACCACCTGATATACCCAAATCTCTGCTCACCTTAATATGCTATTTTATACCAGTATGCCCCAAAGGGAAGTCTCAAGTCTGACCTGATACAGAAGGAGGCTTATTGACCTAGAAGCTCTGTTGCGTAAGCCTCAGGGCCCTTCAATTGCATAAACCCTGTACTTAATGCTGTGTTCCTCATGTTGTATTATTTTGCTTAAAGGGTGCTCCCCAAATTGTATAAACCTCAAGTTTGTATAAAACTCAAGTTTGGGCATCACCAAACTTGAGTTTGTCCCTGGATATAAGGATTCTACTCAGATGAGACATGCAGTTTTAGAAGTCTGACCCCGTATCTTGGTCTAACATAGTTTTTTTCCCCACATAAAGCCATTTCTTTGCTTCACCTATCACTTGACCTGCAGTGGATTCTCAATACTTAATTTACCCAAAAAGTGCTAATTCATGGCATTAAATATCTAATATACATTAAGTTTGCATTATGGAAATGAGAAATTTAGAGTTAAGCTGCAAAATGCCTTTTCACCATGTCAAACTACAGAATCAATAAAAACTGCTCATGTTCAAGTTCAGAGGTAAAAAAAATCCTCTATAAACTAGTTGAAATGAGTCACAGACCTTGTTGTTGTTGCAATTATTTTGCACTTCAATACCTTTAACACTGATTATATCTAGAAGGGTAATTACTCACAGAGCGAGTAACAAATAGCGTATCTCTGACATGTTGACTTATCAGTAATTGCCAGTTACATACACAGTCGCATTTACTATGCTATATGCACAAAGATAACAGTACTTCCTTCCTCACTGCCCATTTTATTTTTTCTTCTACTGCCACCAAAAGGTGCAGAAGTATTAGCTGATAAACTGGGAAAGTTGGTTTTAAAGTATCTTCAAATTGGGTTTTGGAAAATCACACAATAAATGTATAGAAATGTTATGATTAGCATAAAATGCATACATTAGGATTTTTTTGAGTACTTACTATGTATGGGGCATTACAGCAGAAGCAAAGGTTACAAAATTATATCCAAGTCCCCTCTAAGAAATATTCTAGAATAAGAGAGAGTTTTAAAACAATAGTACACTATCTTATAATAAATTCCGGAAGAGGGGGGTGGACAAAGTACTATGAAGAGACTGAATTAAAGTGGTCAGTGGCATACAATCCTTCATGCTTCTAAACACATGCGCAGGGCACCTGGGTGGCTCAGTCAGTTAAGCATCTACCTTTGGCTCAGGTCGTGGTCCCGGGGTCCTGGGATGGAGCCCTGCATTAGGCTCCTTGCTCAGTGGGGAGTCTGCTTCTCCCTCTCCTTCTGCACCTCCGCCTGCTTGTGCTGTCTCTCTCTCATATAAATAATTTTTAAATATGTGCATGCACACACACCACACTCAAAATCTTCAGACATAAGAGAACATAGCAGATATAATTATATAGCCTCAACCTAGCAATAAGCAAATATAGAATGATTTCTTTTTTCTAATAACTGATACTACATTTGCTTTCTGAATTCTCAGCATCTGATGAATTGGCTATAGGAAAGAAAGCTTAATCTTGTCCAATACAAGTATCTCAGGCTGACCTCATAATATTTTCTGCTCATACTCAAAAAAAAAACTTGTCACTTTTTTCTTTTTAATGTGGGTGCAAAGGAATGGTCATCTCAGACCCGAAACCTCCTGGGCGGCCAGTTTCTGTTTCATTGCTCTCCCCTGCTCTCTGCTGCTGCCTGCGACCAGTGTAGATGGGCCAGATGTGTTTGTGTGGGTAAGGGGTTAGGGGAGAGTGGAGAATCTATTCACTTCAGGGTCAGCAGGATGCCGATTCGCATCTGCAGCCTCATTATTCACAGCTGTTGTGGTTTTTTTTTTTCCTCTCTCTCTCTCTAATGCATGCTGGTGATGGGTCCCCTCTCTGCTGCAGGCCTCCAAAAACAGCTCCCAAAGGCTATACTGGTCATCCTTGGTGTTCTGCTGGGGAAGGTAAGGAAGACAGGAAGCCTTCATTCAGGGCCTAGCACAGGTGGTCCAGCTGAAGAATAGCCATTTCCTCCCTCATGCACCTAGTAACCGGTTCACTCCACAGTCCCTGCTCCACTGCATGGCCTCTCTCCCTTTACCTCCAAGAAACTCGGGTATCCCTGTTGCCTGGACACCTTCACCAAACAGAGCTACCACAGTCTGGATGTGGTGCACCCCACCCCTAACAACACTGCCCTGTTCCATTCTCCATGCAAGGATGTTAGTCTGGGTTCTGGCTCAGTAAATCTCAACAGAGGTGAGCACCCAACTATAAATCAGAGGAGAGGATGCGGGTCGGGCAAGCAGAAATTTGAGGGACAAAGGAGTCAAAGATCACCCTTTTTAGATTATTCTTCCCAACAATCTGACTCTTTCCCAGCCCTCCTTTATGACTCGGTGGCCTGACATGATAGCAGAAATGTTAACCCCACATAAATGTCTTCATATTGAAAAGTAATAAAGAGGACACCCGAATCAGTAAATAAAATATGCTCTATGACCCTAACTTGGAAATACAACTACATAATGACCTGAAAGGCCAGTTTTATCATTCTCCAAGTTTCCACCAAAACATCATAGCTGGGATAAAAGTGCAGAGTCCCCCAACCTCAGAGCTGTACAACAGGGGACATGCGCTGGGGGCAATCCCACCCCTCTTCTCACCCCCCAGCACCATTATTCCTAACACATTGTCTGGCATGCCACTATGTGGGCCACCCAGCCCCGAGTCCAAAAACTGCCCACTATTCACCCGTCCCTGCTCCCAAACAGCCACCCCTTGGACTGATTGACATTCAGGCAGTCTGAATCCTCTAAGAAGTCCAAACAGGTCCTTTAAGGCTCCAGTGTGTTCAAGCAGAGAATTCCAAGAGTGGACAGAGCACAGGTTCCAGGAACTTCTCAACACCACCCCCCAAGCCCCCTCATAACAAGAGCAGAGGCTGCCAAACTGCAGGCCACAGAACAAGGGCCTTTCCAGCTACTGACACTCTGGTTCTTCATCAAAATGCAGGAAACTTCTAGGAAAATAAAACTAAAAGCAAAAATTAATGTTATGAGGCAAAAATATTTCATATTTCACCCCATTACATATTATATTTAGACATATATACATACTTATATATATAAATGTTGTGTACTAAAGAAGGAGTGCTGGCAAGCATAAGGCTAAACTGGCAGAAATAATATTGCAGGTGAGTTCAGAGGCCTCCTGCAGAAATATAAGCATCTAATCATACATAGTAAAAAGAGATACATAAAGCATATTAGCTCAGGAACCGTGGAAATAACAGGAAATGAAGACAAAGTAAGCTATTCCATTTCTATAAAATGGAAAAATACACCTGAATGGTATAAAAGACATGAACTGTTGTGCAATGAAAACCTTAACTTCCAAACATATAAAGGGGGGAAAAATTCCAAAAATATAAAAAGAAATTGATACCATCAGTGTCATAATTGGATAATTTAACTTTCTAAGAAACTGAAAGCTGACATGAGCAAAAATAAATAAGAATATAGAAAATACATGTAATGCAATTAATAATTGGGTCTAACATATATATAGATATATATCTATCTATATATATGTTATGTGTGTGTGTCTTTTCACTCAACAGACAGAAAATATGCATTTTTTTCAAACACATTAGAAACACTTCCCAAATTGGGACGTGGGTGTCTCAGTCAGTTAAGCATCCAACTTTTTATTTCAGCTCAGGTCATGATCTTGGGGTCGTGAGATCAAGCCCTGAATCAGGCTCCATGCTCAGTGGGGAGTCTGCTTGAAATTCTCTCCTTCTCCCTCTGCCCCTCCTCCCACTTGTTCTCTCTCTCTCTCTCTCAAATTGGTAATCCTTAAAAAAAAAAAAAAGGAAAGAAACACTTCCCAAATTGGCCATGTAGTAGAATATAAAGGAAGTTTCAATATATTCTTCAAGTTAATAACAAAAAAGCCCCATTCACAATCATTATGTAATAAAATACAACATTCCCAACACTGAAAGGAAAAAACCTATTTGAAAGGTAAAATAAAAAACAAAAAGAAAAACATCTAAACTTAAGTTTGGATTAAAACTTTGGATTAAATAAATATTATCAGGAAATTACAAATTATTTATACAAGAACAATAATCATAGCAATAAATCTTAACACCTGTGCATTACAGATAATATGGTACAGAGAGAAAAATTTACAGCCACAAATATAGGATACAGAATGAATACTAGGAAACTACGAAAATATAAATACCAAAAATATAAAGTTAGAAATAACTAGTAAAGATAAAGCCTGTATTTATAAAATAGCATATTTTTTTAATTTTTTTTAGAGATTTTATTTATTTATTTGACAGAGAGAGACATAGCAAGAGCAGGAACACAAGCAAGGGGAGTAGGAGAGGGAGAAGCAGGCTTCCCGCGGAGCAGGGACCCCGATGTGGGACTCGATCCCAGGATCAGGACCTGAGCCGAAGGCAGACGCTTAACGACTGAGCCACCCAGGCGCCCTAAAATAGCATATTTTTTAAAACAGTGTTTCTATAAAGATGTAACACACATAATCAACTCCTCCCCCAGCATATATCATATTAAAAGCAAGAAAGAGAACAGGTATAATATAAAAAACACATAAAAGAGGATGGCTATGGAAGATATTTTTTTTAATTTTATTATGTTATGTTAATCACCATATATTACATCATTAGTTTTTTTTAAGATTTTTATTTTTATTCATTTGAGACACAGAGAGAGAGAGAGAGAGAGCACAAGCAGGGGGAGAGACAGAGGGAGAAGGAGAAGCAGGCTCCCCGCCGAGCCAGGAACCCAATGCGGGGCTCGATCCCAGGACCCCGGGATCATGACCTGAGCCAAAGGCAGACGCCTAACCATCTGAGCCACCCAGGTGCCCCACATCATTAGTTTTTGATGTAGTGTTTCATGATTCATTGTTTGCATATAACACCCAGTACTCCATGCTGCACGTGACCTCTTTAATACCCATCACCAGGCTAACCCATCCCCCCACCCCCCTCCCTTTTAGAACCCTCAGTTTGTTTTTCATAGACCATAGTCTCTCATGGTTTGTCTCCCCCTCCTATATCCCCCTTTCATTTTTCCCTTCCTGCTATCTTCTTCTTTTTTTTTTTTTTTAACATATAATATATTATTTGTTTCAGAGGTACGGGTCTGTGATTCAACAGTCTTACACAATTCAAGGGCCAGTATCCAAAATCTAGGAAGATACAGTTTTTTAAATATTTTATTTATTTGAGAGAGACAGAGATAGAGAGAGCATGAGCAGGAAGGAGGGGGAGAAGCAGACCCCCCCCCCCGTTGAGCAGGGACCCCGATGCGGGGCTCGATCCCTGGACCCTGGGATCATGACCTGAACTGAAGGTAGACACTTAACTGACTGAACCACCCAGGCACCCCAGAAGGTGTATATGTTTTTATGATTTTGCATATAATATGTAATTTTATAAAAATATTAAACGTACTATGGACAATATCAAACAAATACAACTGACGATCTACAAGACATGACTAACTTTCTTAAAAAATCTACATGGCCAAAATAAATTCAAGGGGATTATGTAAATAAAATAATAACCAGTAAGGAAATTGATAAGCTAGTTAGATTAATTCTAAAGAAGATATCAGGGGCGCCTGGGTGGCTCAGTTGGTTACGTGACTGCCGTCTGCTCAGGTCATGATCCTGGAGTCCCGGGATGGAGTCCCACATCGGGCTCCCTGCTCAGCGGGAGTCTGCTTCTCCCTCTGACCCTCTTCCCTCTCGTGATCTCTATCTCTCATTCTCTCTCTCTCAAATAAATAAATAAAATCTTAAAAAAAAAGAAGATATCAGGACTATGTAGAGGTAGATTCTATCAGACTTCAAGTCCTAATAATTTTTAGATTAGAAAACTTGTTTCCAAGAATATAAAATATAGGAAAAATCAACTCATGTGACAAAGCCAGCCTCATCCTGATACAAAAACCAGGAAAACATAATAGAATAAAGAGAAAACTAGGGCATTTTCACTTATTATGAAAAGATGACATATATATAAAATAAGGTATTAACCAAAAAACTCAGTAGTATATTAAAAAGAACACATTAAGACCAGGTAAGAGATTTTATAAGACATACAAGGATGGACTGTTCAACATTTATTAGTATACTGATATAATTCACTTCATTAATTGATATAAAGTAAAAACTCATATGAGAATCTCTGAAGATGCTGAAAAACATTTATAAAATTCAAAATGAGCTCCTGATTAAAAGCTCTTAAAAAAACAAGAAATAGGACAAAACCAATTTCAACTGATAAAAGGTATTCATCATATAGGTAAAGGTATACATATATACAAAGGTATATATGTTGAGAAAAAAGTCAGCCATTTCCATTAATGTACAAAACAGCAGAAGGATATCCCCATCACCTCAGATGTTCAACACTGTAATGAATAAAGTAGGGAAAACAAATTAGAGTTGTGAAGATGAGAAAGAAAAATGTCTTTATTTTAAATGTCTTCTTAGAGTATCCCAATCAACTAACAATTAGAACAAAAAAGACAAATTCAGCAAAATATCCAGATCCAAGATCAACTTATACAAAAATAATGCCCATTACACTGAAAAAGAATTAAGATGATATTATAAAGATCCCATTTGTATCAGCACCAAATTATAAAATACCTGGGATAAATTTAACAATTAATGAGCAAGGGCAAAATCATATAAAGGTCATAAAAGCAGAAATGACTTAATGAAGTCCTACAAATACACTAAATAGGAAGTTTCAGTACTATATAGATATCTAATTAATTATTAAATACCCAACCACATCTATCAAAATCCCAAAAGACTTTTCTATGAAACATGAACTCTAAAGTTTAAAATTTTACTTTAAATATGCAAAAAAAGAGAATGTGAACTCTGAAGCCAAACCAAACTACCTAGTCCAAATTACAGATCTGCTACTTATTAGATGTGTGGCCCTATGCAAATTTCTCAACTCCTCTGTGGCTCAGTAATTAAGAGTACCAGCCTAATAAGTCTGTTGAGAAGTAAATATTTATATTTGTAAGGCACCTAGATTAGTACTTGACACAGAGTAAGCACCATACAGGTGGTTATTAGATTAATGAATGGAGGAACACATGGACAAATAGATGACGCATAGATTTTTCTCAGGAAGGAAAATGCCATGGGATTTTTCTTACAAAACATTGAAATATACTATAACCAGAGCCTCCAGCAAGAACTGAGGCCTGAGCTAGGGACAAGCTTGCACACATGACCTAGGAAGCACCTTCCACACTTCAGTACATTCTCCAAATTCCTAAGAAACACAGTTTGCTGTCTATTTTGTTTACCCCTGTATTTGTAACACTTGAATGCTGAATGACATTAAGTATGTAGTTTGCATTAAGTATTAAATGTGTGAATGGATACATTTATATATAATACATATTCACATATATATGTACTGTGTATATGTATATATACATATATTTATATATTTTTATATGCTATAGGAATTAAAATGTTTTGGCCCATGAATATAAAAAATGTACCAATGAAAGAAAATTAAGAGAGTCCAGGGAACCCCATACACTGATCTGTTTCCATAACAAAATGGACAAATATATTCATGGAAGAGGAGATACAAAGGCTCACCAGGAAAATATGACACCTCACTAATAATCAGGGAAATGGAAAGAAAACAATGAGAGATCTATTTTTCCCATCAAATGCCAAACTCTAAAGAGATTAAATAATAGCCAGGATTGATGAGGATCTGTGTGCCACTCTGAAATACACTTTCTGGAAGGCAATCTTGCCTTGTACAATTCCTTTGATAAGGACATACACACCCTTTGAGGCAGCACTCCACCTCCAGGTAGCCATCCTAGGGACCTGGTCAGATGCTCACCCAGTTGCACAAAGAGCTGTCGGAAATGTTGACTTGGACTTTGTTGTATTCATTGGAAACCAGAAATAATCTGTATCCATTCATAGGGAAATTGTTCCATTCACCACTGGAGGGTCATCAAAGGAAATCTATGCTGCTGTTTAAAAGGGTAAAGTTGATCTAGATGTAAACTTCTCTAAGTCAGTAAGGTTAAGTGAATTAAATGGATTCCATTTGAGTAAATTATATATACCTACATATATGCATGCATGTTGAGTCAGAGAAAATATATGCAGGGCTACACACAAAACTGACAGGATTGCTTATCTCTGCGAAGGTGGGAAAAAGGATGTAGATGAACAGAAGAATTTATTTTTACTGTCTGAAATTTTTATAAACAGAATGTACTCATGTATTTCTTGTAGGATTAAAAACAAATTCATCAGTGAGAAACAATAATGTAATAATCCAAATTCTATGAAAACACAGACGAAAGAGTCATTAATACTTCCTGGGTTGGGGGCTGGAAATAGAACACAAATTCTCTCTGCTTCTACATGAGGAACATAACATATAAGTGAGGGAGCACAAATAAAGTAATGAAAATGCTACTTCCTTCGGCAACAAAGCTTGTAATTCTACCGTGGAGCTGTAAGGTTACATGCCCTGAGGGCTTGGACGAGGCATTCACATGAACACAGCAACCCTCAGCAATGTATCTTGCACTGTGAACATATGTTCCATCCTGCGAAGCAAAGACCAAGCAGGGGCTTGATGGATGCAGCGATGACAGCCCACTCTTCCACAAACAACTCAAATGACTTGACTCAAATTTAATTCTAAGGATTAAAAAGCACAATTAAAATATAATCAAAATATGTGTATGTGTGTTCAGATACAGTGGCTACATTCAATCTATTTGAACACTGCCACCAGAACATCTCCCACTCTATTCTTTTGCCTTATTACTTGCCACTCACTCATGCATTAGGATGCAGATTATCTTTCTCCTCTCCCCTGAATGGAGGCAGGCTCTGTGACGGCTCTGAGTCACTGAATATAGAAGTTGGGCTAGTTCTGGACAAAGGCCTTAACCGGACTGGCAGCGTCCACTTCTTACCTCTTGAAAGCCAGTCTCTGTGCAACACATGCATCTTTCCTGAAACCACAATGCTGTGGGACTCCCAAGCCAAGCACGCAGACCCTGACGGATGAGAAACGGTGCAGAAAACTGGCACTGAGCAGGCCGAACAGATGACTGAAGGTACTTACCGAGAGGAACCCCTGGGGAGCCACATGGATCAGAGACTAAACCCCCTAGCTTATCTTTTCCCCAATTTCTGATCCACAAAACTTGTGAGCAAAATAAAGTGGTTGTTTTAACTACTAAGATTTGGGGTAGACTGAAAGCAATAGGTAACCAGAACAACCCTGATCCACATGACCAGTACTGGGACAACTACTTGAGGAACATGGGAACACACATTTCTATCTGGGATTTCTGGACTAAAATATATGAGGTAAGTCAGAATTTTTTCTCAGAAAAGCATCCAGTCCGAAGGTCAGGGTCTAGAAAGTATACATGATAGAACAGGCAGTTAGCTAGATAGGAGCAGGGAACAGGTTCTTTCTGAGTGTTGGGGGACCAAAACCACTGAAGACTCCCAGAATGTACAGAGAAACCCCCCCCACCCCAAACATGCGTGCACTCTTCCCTATAACTGCTGCCTCACTGTAACCTATAGCTTCATTGTAATGCATTGACACTGCGGGCTTGATCCCCCTCCTCCAACAAGGTGAGGGGGATGGCTGCCGTGACAGTTTCTATAAGGACCATATAGGGCCAGAAACTCCCCTCCCAGCTTGTAGAAAGAGACCCTTCAATGACTGGAGTCAACCCCAGTCAGAGACTGCACTAGCTATGGCCCAAAACCCTTGCAAGCATAAAAACGAAAGATAATCCTGATACCCACCCCACCACACAGTTGCCACCTCTGGACCTGCCCACACTCACCTTGAGAGCATACGTTCGCTCTAACTGCTACTAAACTCTTGCTTACTTGAGAGTTTGACTCTGAATTCTTTCTTGGCTAACTCAAGAACTGAGGCCAGATGGGTGGTACAGCCGCTGACATACACAATATATAATAATCCACTACTTTACAGGATTCAAAATGACAATATCTACTTTAGATTTCATATGATGGTGGTAGCAGCTATTGACTGGCTTCTAGCAGCAGATCCAATGTGAGTTTTTTTTACAACTCATTTAACAACTCAAGGAAGCAAATATCATATCCTTTATATGCGGAATTTTATTTTATTTTTTTTAATTTTTTATTGTTATGTTAATCACCATATTTTACATCA
>NW_027397265.1:0-71111 GCF_003265705.2 Callorhinus ursinus | reverse complement strand
CATCCCCCTACCCTCCTCCCCTCTAGAACCCTCAGTTTGTTTTTCAGAGTCCATCGTCTCTCATGGTTCGTCTCCCCCTCCGACTTACTCCCCTTCATTCTTCCTCTCCTGTTATCTTCTTCTTTTTTTTTTTTCTTAACATATGTTGCATTATTTGTTTCAGAAGGACAGATCTGTGATTCAACAGTCTTGCACAATTTACAGCACTCACCATAGCACATACCCTACCCAATGTCTATCACCCAGCCACCCATCCTTCCCACCCTCCACCACACCAGCAACACTCAGTTTGTTTCCTGAGATTAAGAATACCTCATATTAGTGAGGTCATATGATACATGTCTTTCTCTGGTTGACTTATTTCACTCAGCATAACACCCTCCAGTTCCATCCATGTCCTTGCAAATGGCAAGATCTCATTCTTTTTGATGGCTGCATATTATTCCATTGTGTATATATACCACTTCTTTTTTATCCATTCATCTGTCGATGGACATCTTGGCTTTTTCCACAGTTTGGCTATTGTGGACATTGCTGCTATAAACATTGGGGTGCACGTACCCCTTCGGATCCCTACATTTGTATCTTTGGGGTAAATACCCAGTAGTGCAGTTGCTGGATCGTATGGCAGCTCTATTTTCAACTGTTTGAGGAACCTCCATACTGTTTTCCAGAGGGGTTGCACCAGCTTGCCTTCCCACCAACAGTGTAGGAGAGTTCCCCTTTCTCCGCATCCCCGCCAACATCTTCCTGACTTGTTAGTTTTAACCATTCTGACTGGTGTGAGGTGGTATCTCATTGAGGTTTTGATTTGGATTTCCCTGATGCCGAGCGATGTTGAGCATTTTTTCATGTCTGTTGGCCATTTGGATGTCTTCTTTGGAAAAATGTCTGTTCATGTCTTCTGCCCATTTCTTGATAGGATTATTTGTTCTTTGGATGTTGAGTTTGATAAGTTCTTTATAGATTTTGGATACTAGCCCTTTATCTGATATGTCATTTGCAAATATTTTCTCCCATTCTGTCGGTTGTCTTTTGGTTTTGTGGACTGTTTCTTTTGCTGTGCAAAAGCTTTTTATCTTGATGAAATCCCAATAGTTCATTTTTGCCCTTGCTTCCCTTGCCTTTGGCGAGGTTTCTAGGAAGAAGTGGCTGCGGCTGAGGTCGAAGAGGTTGCTACCTGTGTTCTCCTTTAGGATGTTGATGGACTCCTGTCTCACGTTTAGGTCTTTCAACCATCTGGAGTCTATTTTTGTGTGTGGTATAAGGAAATGGTCGAGCTTCATTCTTCTGCATGTGACTGTCCAATTTTCCCAACACCATTTGTTGAAGAGACTGTCTTTTTTCCATTGGACATTCTTTCCTGCTTTGTCAAAGGTGAGTTGACCATAGAGTTGAGGGTCCATTTCTGGGCTCTCGATTCTGTTCCATTGATCTATGTCTCTGTTTTTGTGCTAGTACATACTGTCTTGATGATGACAGCTTTGTAATAGAGCTGGAAGTCTGGAATTGGGATGCTGCCAGCTTTGCTTTTCTTTTCCAAGATTCCTCTGGCTATTGAGGGTCTCTTCTGGTTCCATAAAAATTTTAGGATTATTTGTTCCATTTCCTTGAAAAAAGTGGATGGTATTTTGATGGGGATTGCATTGAATTTGTGGTAGCATTGACATCTTCACAATGTTTGTTCTTCCAATCCATGAGCATGGAACGTTTTTCCATTTCTTTGTGTCTTCTTCAGTTTCTTTCATGAGGATTTTATACTTTTCTGAGTACAGATCCTTTGCCTCTTTGGTTAGACTAATTCCTAGGTATCTTATGGTTTTGGGTGCAATTGTAAATGGGATCGACACCTTGATTTGTCTCTCTTCTGTCTTGTTGTTGGTGTTTAGGAATGCCACTAATTCTGTGCATTGATTTTATATCCTCCTACTTTACTGAATTCCTGTATGAGTTCTAGCAGTTTTGGGGTGGAGTCTTTTGGGTTTTCCACATACAGTATCATATCATCTGCGAAGAGTGAGAGTTTGACTTCCTCATTGTCGATTTGGATGCCTTTGATTTCTTTTTGTTGTCTGATTGCTGTGGCTAGGACTTCTAATACCATGTTGAATAGCAGTGGTGATAGTGGACATCCCTGCCGCGTTCCTGACCTTAGGGGAAAGGCTCTCAGCTTTTCCCCATTGAGAATGATATTGGCTGTAGATTTTTCATAGATGGCTTTTATGATATTGAGGGATGTACCCTCTATTCCTATTCTCTGAAGTGTTTTGATCAAGAAACGATGCTGTACTTTGTCAAATGCTTTTTCTGCATCTACTGAGAGGATCATATGATTCTTGTTCTTTCTTTTGTTAATGTATTGTAACACGTTGATTGATTTGCAGATGTTGAACCATCCTTGCAGCCCAGGGATAAATCCCACTTGGTTGTGGTGAATAATCCTTTTAATGTACTGCTGGATCCTATTGGCTAGTATTTTGGTGAAAATTTTTGCATCCATGTTCATCAAGGAATTTGGTCCATAATTCTCCTTTTTGATGGGGTCTTTGGTTTTGGGATCAAGGTAATGCTGGCCTCGTAAAATGAGTTTGGAAGTTTCCTTCCATTTCTATTTTTTTGGAACAGTTTCAGGAGAATAGGTATTAATTTTTCTTGAAATGTCTGATAGAATTCCCCCGGGAAGCCATCTGGCCCTGGGCTTTTGTTTGTTGGGAGATTTTTGATGACTGCTTCAATTTCCTTAGTGGGTATAGGTCTGTTCAGGTTTTCTATTTCTTCCTGGTTCAATTTGGTAATTGATACATCTCTAGGAATGCATCTATTTCTTCCAGGTTATCTAATTTGCTGGCATAGAGTTGCTCATAATATGTTCTTATAATTGTTTGTATTTCTTTGGTGTTGGTTGTGATCTCTCCTCTTTCATTCATGATTTTGTTGATTTGTGTCATTTCTTTTTTCTTTTTGATAAGTCTGGCCAGGGGTTTATCAATCTTGTTAATTCCTTCAAAGAACCAGCTCCTAGTGTTCTACTGTTCTTTTGGTTTCTAGTTCATTGATTTCTGCTCTGATCTTTTTTATTTCTCTTCTTCTGCTGGGTTTAGGCTTTATTTGCTGTCCTTTCCACAGCTCCTTTAGGTGTAGGGTTAGGTTGTGTATTTGAGACCTTTCTTGTTTCTTGAGAAAGGCTTGTATTGCTATATACTTTCCTCTCAGGACTGCCTTTGCTGTATCCCAAAGATTTTGAACCGTTGTGTTTTCATTTTCATTGGTTTCCATGAATTTTTTAAATTCTTCTTTAATTTCCTGGTTGACCCATTCATTCTTTAGTAGGATGCTCTTTAGCCTCCATGTATTTGAGTTCTTTCCGACTTTTCTCTTGTGATTGAGTTCTAGTTTCAAAGCATTGTGGTCTGAAAATATGCAGGGAATAATCCCAATCTTTTGGTACCAGTTGAGACCTGATTTGTGACCTAGGATGTGATCTATTCTGGAGAATGTTCCATGGGCACTAGAGAAGAATGTGTATTCCGTTGCCTTGGGATGGAATGTTCTGAATATGTCTGTGAAGTCTATTTGGTCCAGTGTGTCCTTTAAAGTCTTTATATCCTTGTTGATCTTTTGCTTAGATGATCTGTCCATTTCAGTCAGGGGGCTGTTAAAGTCCCCCACTATTATTGTATTGTTGTCAATGTGTTTCTTTGCCTTTGTTATTAATTGCCTTATATCATTGTCTGCTCCCATGTTAGGGGCATAGATATTTACAATTGTTAGATCTTCTTGTTGGATAGACCCTTTAAGTACGATATAGTGTCCTTCTTCATCTCTTATTACAGTCTTTGTTTTAAAATCTAATTTGTCTGATATAAGGATTGCCAGCCCAGCTTTCTTTTGGTCTCCATTAGCATAAATGGTTTTCCACCCCCTCACTTTCAATCTGGGGGTGTCTTTGCATCTAAAATGAGTCTCTTGCAAACAGCATATGGATGGGTCTTGTTTTTGAATCCAATCTGATAGCCTGTGTCTTTTGATTGGGGCATTTAGCCCATTCACATTCAGGGTAACTCTTGAAAGGTATGAATCTAGTGCCATTGTATTGCCTGTAAGGTGACTGTGACTGTATATTGTCTGTGTTCCTTTCTGATCTATGCTGCTTTTAGGCTCTCTCTTTGCTTAGAGGACCACTTTCTTTTATTTTTCTTTTTTAAACGTGACTTTATTTTTTTGACATGCTATTTATTTTATTTATTTATTTTTTTGCAGTGCTTACTGTTTTTTAATAATTTTTTATTGTTATGTTAATCACCGTACATCATTAGTTTTTGATGTAGTGTTCCATGATTCATTGTTTGTGCATAACACCCAGTACTCCACACAGAATGTGCCCTCTTTTAATACCCATCACCAGGCTAACCCATCCCCCCACCCCCCTCCCCTGTAGAACCCTCAGCTTGTTTTTCAGAGTCCATCCTCTCTCATGGTTCGTATCCCCCTCTGACTTACTCCCCTCCTGCTATCTTTTCTTCTTCTTCTCTAATGGTTCATCTCCCAGAGGACTCCTTTCAATATTTCTTGGAGGGCTGGTTTCGTGTTTGCAAATTCCTTTAGTTTCTGTTTATCCTGGAAGTTTTTTATCTCTCCTTCTATTTTCAATGTCAGCCTAGCTGGATATAGTATTCTTGGCTGCATAGTTTTTTCTTTTAGTGCTCTGAAGATATCATGCCAGTCCTTTCTGGCCTGCCAGGTCTCTCTGTATAGGTCTGTTGCCAATCTAATGTTTCTACCATTGTAGGTTACATATCTCTTCTCCTTAGCTGCTTTCAGGATTTTCTCTTTGTCTCTGCGACTCGGAAGTTGTACTCTTAGATGTCGGGTTGTTGACCTATTTTTATTGATTTTGAGAGGGGTTCTCTGTGCCTCCTGGATTTTGATGCCTGTTTCCTTCCTCACATTAGGGAAGTTCTCTGCTATTCTTTGCTCCAATATACCTTCTGCCCCTCTCTCTCTTTCTTCTTCTTCTGGGACCCAATTATTCTGATGTTGTTTCGTCTTATCATATCACTTCTCTCTCGAATTCTGCCCTCATGATCCTGTAGTTGTTTCTCTCTCTTTTTCTCAGCCTCTTTATTTTCCACCATTTGGTCTTCTATATCGCTGATTCTCTCTTCTGCCTCATTTATCCTAGCAGTTAGTGCCCCCATTTTGGATTGCACCTCATCAATAGCCTTTTTGATTTTGACTTGGTTAGATTTTAGTTCTTTTATTTCTCCAGAAAGCGTTTCTCTAATAACTTCCACGCTTTTTTCAAGCCCAGCTAGTATCTTTAAAGTCATGATTCTGAACTCTAGGTCCAACATCGTACTAATGTCCGTATTGAGTAGGTCCCTGGCTGATGGTACTACCTCTTGTTCTTTTTGCTGAGGTGATTTTTTTCGTCTTGTCATTTTGTCCAGAGGAGAATAGATGAATGAGAGAACAAAATGGTAACAGGTTAACAACATCCCCAGCAAATATACTCTATACAAATCAGAAAAGATCTGAAACGAAGTGAAAAGAAAGGGAAGGAAAGAAAAAAGAAAGAGAAAAAAAGATAAAAAAAGATAAAAACAAAAACAGAACAATACAAAAAAGCAGAATATGATCAAATATGATCAGGCTAGTGCATAGATCAGTGCCACACACTAGATTTTGGGCGTATTTTGGTCTGTTAGAAAAAAGTACCTCCTAAAATTTTAAAGGAAGCAAGACATATATGTACAAAATAAGGGTTGATACAATGAAGGGATGGAAGATGACTGTAAAGATGAAAATTATAAAAGATTTTATAAAAGGAATTGATAAGATAAGTTGTTTGAAAAAAGAAAGAAGATTTAAAAAAAAAAGAAAAAAGGGAGAGAATGTGATCAGGCAGGAGACTAGAACAAAGCCATACACTAGTGATTTAGGGTATATTTTGATCTGTTAGAAGAAATTGTATCTCAAAATTTTAAAGAGAGAACAACTTATATATATATGCCAAAAATAAGGGTAACTAGTGTGAAGGGATAAAATATGACTCTAAAAATGAAAAATAAAAAATGTTTTTTTTAAAAAAAGGGATTGATAAGATGTTGGTTGAAAAAGGGAAAAAGAAAAATTAAAAAAAAACAGTTAAAAAAATTAACTTTGATGAACTAATGAATCATGTTAAAAAAAAGCCATGAATTCTATGTACAGTATTCCCCTAGCGCTGGAGTTCTCCCGTTCTCCTTGATCGGTAAACTTGGTCTTGGCTTGCTGGCTGTTCGTGCTGATCTTCTGGGGGAGGTGCCTGTTGCCTTGGTTCCCAAATGTCTTTGCTGGAGGCTGAATTGCCCCGCCCTTGTCGGTCCGGGCTAAGCAATCTGCTCGGGTTTGCCCTCAGGAGCTTTTGTTCCTTGGAAGCTCTCCATACAGCTTTGGAGGACCAGGGTGAAAATGGTGGCCTCCCAATCTCCACCCAGAGGAGCTGAGAACTCGGGCCCCTCTCCTCAGTGCGCCCACAGAGAAAAGCAGTCACTCCCGTCTCCCCCGTCTCCGGCCGCACTCCGTGCTCACCCGGCCTGTGATCGAGCGTTTCTATCTCTGGCACCCGACCCCGTGTGGAGTCTCCAAACCCAGCAGATCCCTGCGGTGCGCTCCCGCACCGCTCCTCCCCGGGGGAGAATGGGGAGTCTCCCCGTCTCTGTCGCTTTTTGGGTCCCTGTTGGAGGAGCAGTGGCCCGACTGGGCCGCGGATCACAGTTTATGGCAACCCCGAGCTGAGAGCCCAAGCCTCGGCTCCGTCTCTGCAGCCGGCTTCCCCGCTCCGATACCTGGGAGCTCTGCCGCATTCAGGCACCCCCGGTCTTTCTGTGACCCCAAGGGTTCTGTGACCACACGGTCCCGTGAGGATTCCACCTCCCGCTTAGCCACTGCAGCGATATCCCTCAGCGGAGCCAACTTCTAAAATTCTGATTTTGTGCTCCACGGCTCTATCACTTGCCAGAAGTGGCCAACGGAGGCCCCCTCCCTCGCCGTCTATCTTCCCGAATATCACCTCGGATTCACTTCTCTACATGTCCTACCTTCTAGTAAGTGGTCGCTTCTCTGTTCAGAGAGTTGTTGCTACTCTCCTCTTTGATCTGCGGTTGAGTTCGTAGGTGTTCAGAATGGTTTGATCCCTAATCAGCTGAATTCCTGAGACCAGACGAAATCTAGGTCTCCTACTCCTCCGCCATCTTGCTCTGCCCCCCTGTAATTATTAGTTTTTAAGAATGTACATCTTGGTAACTCTTTTTATTCATCATGGAAACCAGAGAGCCTCTCTGAAAGATTGACATGTCAATGAATGGGGGAATGGAAGTGTTTCAGCTTTTAAGCTGTTCTGGAAAAACGCTGCAAGCCATCTTCCAGAAGAGGCTTTAGTTTGGAAAACCAGGTGGTCAATATCACCATAAGAGATGTGATAAAGAAGAGGATTTAGTGAAAGGTTAAGGAGAAGAAAACCTCTTTGGTTTCCATGATAATAACTTCCAGGATATTGCACACTACTGAGGAGGACTCACAAGTGCTTTGTAGATTTTAACCTGTGTACAAGTCCTTGTAGGTGGAAAGGACTTTTCAAGAACACTCCCAACACTGATACTCTGTGTTTCCATCTCTCGGTATTTATAGTACTGAGATTTCTAATAGTCACTATTTTTAGAATCAGTATTTCTGATATTCTGTATTTCCATTTGGGGGAATTCTTCTACTTAATATTTTAACAGTAAATGTTTCTGTTATTTGGGATTCATTGTTCTGAGACTAGGAATTTTTTTATAATTCTTTTTTTTAAGGTCTATGCATCTTAGTGTAACACTCAGGTCAATTGTACTTTAATTGGGGGATCCTCTAGGTCACTAGCTTAGATATGTCACCTTTGTGGGAATATTTCTTTCTCAGAACTTCTAGAAACATCTACAAACTGGAACAAATGTAAGTTTCACTAACATTCTTTGTATTGGGCATTGAAGAAAATATCAATAGACAAAATATGATCTCATTACATGATAGGTGTAAAATTCTCACTAAATCTCTGTTCTTGTCTGACCACTGTTACAGAAGAATAAGTCAATGTCTTGGGCACCAGCACCTCTCAGCTTCACGGTGGAGTCTCCCTCTGTCCTCAGGACGACATACACCCCTAAGGAGTCCCTTTATGAGGACAGGTCACCAAAGATAAAGGCTGTTTCAGTAGGGTTGCCAAGTTGAGCTGTAAAGTGTAGTATTTTAAATTTATTGTTCTTGTCATCTTTATTTTAATATTGGCATGGTGCTAGTGGTCTATGACATAACACAGATCTTGGATATTCCTGCTTGCTCTCTGACCTGGCTTCTAGATTAGTAGGCTGACTTGTGGCTTGTGACTTGTGCTTCGGCTTGTGGTTCACTTAGAAGAGCTTGAGCCCTTCTTAAGCATCAGAGTAGGCAGTTTTATATGCAGCACAGACCATACAGCCATGTAGCAGAACCCAATTGCCTCCCCATTTTCCACTACTTGGTAACTGTGCAATTGTGCTGGAATGTGCCATATTTTCATCTTTCTAAGTGGACGTTCAGGACATGATTGTCCTTTGTATGGCCTCCATCTTTCTTTTATCTTGCATAAGTTTTTTGAGGTAATATATTCAGCATGTCATTTAGCACTTCTCTTTTGGGGGAGATCCCAGTTGTCTTTATTTAAAATTATTGATCTTGGACTTCTCAGCCTCCAGAACTATGAAAAATAAATGTTTGTTCTTTAAGCTTTTTAAATGGACTAAGAGACTAAGTATTCTCACTTCCTTGATACAAATTTATTAAGCACTTTAGATATTTTTATTGAAGATTTTTGATACAAGACCAATCAGAACTTTTTCTTTATGCATGATATCAGCTTTCATATTCTTTGGTGTGTTGACTCCTTTGTGGTATTTTGCTGGTAATAAACTTACCTTTTGACTTTGTGCTCTTGGGAAAGTTATTTCTTTTTCTCATTAGAAAATGTGATTGCCAGGGGTGCCTGGGTGGCTCAGTTGGTTAAGTGCCCGACTCTTGATTTCAGCTCAGGTCATGATCTCAGGGTGGTAAGATCGAACCCCGCATTGGACTCCGCAATTGGGTGTGGAGCCTGCTTAAGATTCTCTCTCTCTCTCTCTCCCTTGTCCCTATCCCCCACCCCCACTTCTCTCTCCCTCTCTAAAGAAAAAAAATAATTGTGGTTCCCAGAAATCTTCCCTTGCTGCTCCACTGTTCCCTTAATGGGAGGGTCTATGGTCAAACTTCTTGTCTAATGTTTAATATCCACTTCCCTATGCATTATTTTAGATAAACGTATTCCAGTACTTGATGTTTCAAGTTTATATTTTTTTCTCTATAATTCTAAGTCTGGACTTATGATCCTCATGATTTGTGATGTGCAAAAGTATATCTGATTCTCATTTCATAAGTTAGCTCCACAGAATTCATCTCATTATTATTGGTGATTATATTTCTGGTAATCAGAGTTTTCATTAACCCTGCTTTAAAAACTCTGTATGAGCATCATAATTAATAGAGAAACTTGAAGCTTTCCCGCTAAGATTAGGTACAAGACAAGGATGTCCTTTCTCACCACTCCTTTTCAACATTATACTGCAAGTTCTGGCTAATGCAATAGGTCAATAAAAGAAAAGAAAATGTATACCGATGAAAAAGAAGAAATAAACTGGTTTTGTTCACAGACAACATGATCATCTCTAAAATCCAAAAGAATTGACAAAAACCCCTCCTGAAACTAATAAATTAGGGCATGCTTGTTGGATACAAGGTTAATATACAAAAGTCAGTCACCTTCCTATATACCAGTAGTGGGCAAGTGGAATTTGGAATTAAAAATACGATAATATTTACATTAGCCCTCCCCAAAATGAAATACTTAAGCATAAACTTAACAAAATATTTACAAGATCTATATGAGGAAAACCACAAAACTCTGATGAATATAATAAAAGAACTAAATAAGTGGAGAGATATTTCATGTTCATGATAAGAAGACTCAGTATTGTCAGGCTGGCCATTCTTTCCAAACTGATCCATAGATTCAGTGCAATCCCAATCTTAATCCCAGGAAGTTATTTTGTAGCTATTGACAAAATGTGTCTACAATCTATATAGAAGGACAAATGCCCTAGAATGGCCAACACGATATTGAAAGAGAGAAACAAAGTTGGAGGACAGACAGTACCCAGTTTGAAACTCACTATATAGCTATAATAATCTGGACAGTTTGGTATTGGTAAAAGCATAGACAAATACATCAATAGAGCAGAATGGAGAGCCCAGCGATAGTCTCACATAAATATCATCAACTGATCTTTGACAAAGGACCAAAGACAAAACAATGGAGTAAAGACAGTCTTTTCAACAGGCGGTGTTGGAACAACTGGATAGCCATATGCAAAAAAATGAATCTCGGCACAGACTTTAACATCCTTCACAGAAAATCAATTAAAATTGGGTCACAGATCTAAATGTAAAACACAAAACTGTAAAACTCCCAGAAGATAACATAAGAGAAAACCTAGATAACCTTCGATTTGGTGATGACTTTTTAGATACAACACCAAAGACATGATCTAAGAAATAAATAATTGATAAACTGGGCTGCTTTAAAATTAAAAACTCTTCTGTGAAAGACAATGTCAAGAGAATGAAAAGACAAGCCAAAGATTCGGAAAAAATATTTTCTTTTTTTAAAAAAGATTTTATTTGAGAGAGAGTGAGTGAGTGAGCAGGAGTGGGGGTGGGTGGGCAGAGGGAGAAGCAGACTCCCTGCTAATCAGGGAGCCCAAGACAGGGCTTAATCCCAGGACCCCAGGGTCACCACCTGAGCTGAAGGCAGATGCTTAACCAACTGAGCCACCCAGGCACCCCCCAAACAAATATTTTCCAAAGACACCTCTGATAAAGAACTGCTACTCAAAATAAACAATGAACTTTTAAAACTCAAGAATAAGAAAACAAACTTAATAATTAAAAAATGGGCCAAAGACCTCAACAGACAACCTCACCAAAGATGACATACAGACAGCATATATGCATATGAAAAGATGCTCCACATCATCTGTCATCAGGGACATGCAAATTAAAACAAGATACCACTACACACCTGCTAACAGGTGTGGGCAAGATCCAAACCACTGACATCAAATGCTGGTGAGGCACGGCCCTTCACTGCTAAAGGGAATGCAAAATGGTACAGCCACTTTGGAGGACAGTTTCTTACAAAACTAAATACTCTTATCATATGATCCAGCAGTTGTGCTCTTTGGTATCTACCCTAAGGAGATAAAAATTTATGTCCACACAGAAACCTGCACATAGTCATACATAGCAGCTTTATTCATAATTGCCAAAACTTAGAAGCAGCCAAGATGTCCTTCGGTACATAAATGGATAAATAAACTCTGGTACATCCAGGCAATGGAATATAATTCAGGGCTAAAAGGAAATGAACTATTATAACAGCCAGGAAAGTATGTAGGAACCTTAAATGCTTATTGCTAAGCGAAATAAGCCAGTCTGAAAAAGCCACATACTTTATGATTCCAACTATATGACATCCTGGAAAAGCACACTTTGGAGACAGTGAAAACATCAGGGGTTGCCAGGGGTTAGGGGAGAAGGGGATGAATATACAAAGCACAGAGGATGTTTAGGGCTGTGAAACTCTCCTGCATGATACTATAATGATATATACATATCATTATACTTTTGTCCAAACCAGTAAAATGTACACCAAGAATGAACTGTAGCGTAAACTGTGAACTTTGGGTGATAATAATGTGTCCATGGAGGTTTACCAATTGTAACAAATATGTCACTGTGGTCTGAGACGTTGGTTATAACAGAGCCTGTGCATATGTGTGGCAGAGGTGGATAAGAAATCTTTATACCTCTCCTTCAATTTTGCTGCAGATCTAAAAGTTCTCTACAAAATAGTCTTGAAGAAGTGTGGTGTAGACCAGTCCTTTGGTATTATTTTTGGAAGATAGAATTGGCATCCTCACTACCCACATTCCTAAGCATGTTTGCATTCAGTGGATGTAATCAAACCTTAGAGAGGCAGGTTTAAATACAAGCTCTTTGTCCTATTTCTGCCCTTTGGCCATACCTACATCATTAGACCCCTATTTCTCTGCAGAAAACTCTCAACTTAGAAAACAGAATGCATCGTTGTACCTCAAGGATAATATATTTTGTCATTAATTCAGTCATCTGACAATCTTGTATATATACTATATATTAGGTCCCTTGCTGTGTTTGGGGTGGGGGGGTTCTATGTAGAATAAACCATCCTCACTTTTCTCTAAGAGGATAAAAAAAGAGAAATATTAGAATTAGAATTTGGAAATAAGACACAAAAACAATAGAGAAGATAAAAAAAGACCAACATTTGTTTTTTGAAAAGATTAACAAAACAGTCCTCAGGCAAGACTGAACAAGAAAAATTAGAAAATACAAATAAATAACAAATGAAATGGGGCAATAATTTAGAGACGTTAGAGATTTAAATACATTAAAACCACAATTAGGGAGAGGAAACCAGATAGCATGTGCCTGACAAGCTGCTCCAACTCATTAGTAATATGAAAAATGCAAATGAAAACAACAGAGATCTCTCTTTAAACCTTGTAGACTGGCAAAATTAGAAAGTGGGGTGATGCCAAGTGTTAGCAGGGATTAAGAACCCTGGGAGTAAGAACCCTGATTCACTGTGAGTGGGAGAAGACTAGGTCTGCCAATCAGGAGAGTAAGCTGACAGTACCTGATCAAAATAAGGGTCCACATGCTTCATGATTCAGCATGTATACTTCTGGTTTTATGTGCTGTGATAGTCAATTCTATGTGTCAACTTGACCACGTTATGGGATGCCCAGATATTCGGTCAAATGTTATTCTGGTTGTATTTATGGATGTTTTTGGATGAGATTAACATTTGAATTGATAGACTGAGTAAAGCAGATTACCCTGCACAATGTGGGTGGGCCTCATCCAATCAGCTGAAGGTCAATAGAACAAAAAGACTGACCTTTCCCTGAGTTAATAGAGAACTTTTCCCGTCTGACAGCCTTCAAACTTGGACATCAGCTTTTTCTTGCCTTTGGACTAGAATTGAAATGTGTCGGTTCTTCCTGGGTCTTGATCCTGGTGCCTTTCAGTCTAGAACTACAGCATCAGGTTTCCTGACTCCCCAGTTGGTGACTCACCCTGCAGATCTTGGGACTTACCAGCCTCCATGATCATGTGAATCAATTCCTTATAATAAATCTCTACACACACACAGACACACAAACACACAGACACACACCCTATTGGTTCTGTTTTTCAGGAGAACCTTGACTAATACGCATGCCAACATCTTCATTTCCCAGTCCATACGAGGACATAGGTAAGGCTGTGTTCATTTTATTTGTGTAGGTAGTGAGTGTGTTGGTCACATATGGTGCAATTCACACCAGGGAGGGCTATATCGTAGTTGGAAGCAACAGACCAAATATAGTAAAATGGATAAATAGTGAAGAATGAGTGCTTAATGAGAAAAGTTAGAAACAGAATGAGATTATATTACACATTATCATTAGTGTGAATTGAAAATGCATGCATGTAAAACAACAGTATACATTTTGCAAAATGAATGCCTATTTTGCAAGGATACAGTTTTTCATATAAACAGGAAGATATATATTAAATATATTAGAATTTTGCCTAATGTGGGAGAAGGAAATGGGAACAGATCGTGTAGAAATAAGGGGGAATAACTAAATGATTGAATTAATAAAGAAGAAGAGAGCTTTGCATAGACCAGAGAAAATACTGTACCAAAAACTAAGTAGTGTGATTAATTCCACTCTCTGTACTTTAAAGGGGATAAGAAAAATCTGATATTAATTAGATTACTTTAGACAAGGCAACTAAAAAAAAAAGTCAAGCACCTCACGATGGGAGACTCGCTGATTCTCAGAGTTAGAGAGGTCCCTTGAGGCCACAATCCAATGTGCCACGATTCCAACTCACAAGTCAAACCTCTCTAGGAGCGGCTCAGCAGACTGCGCTCAGCAGTCTGGTGAAGAGATCAGAGCCTCCCACAGCAGAGACAGTTTTGTCTTCAGATGTAGCTTCTAGAAAGATCTCCTTCAAAATGTGATTGAAAATCTATCTCCTCAAGGTTCCTGGCTAGCTCTAGGCTTTGGCTCATGACTTCTTGGTTTTCTTTTTTCCTGGTTTCTTTTACCTCATTATAGTCTCAACATAACACCATAGATGTGAAAAATTATCTTTGTTCTTAAATCTTCACTGTCACGATGCTAACTGTCTTAGGAACGCTTGGATAAGGGATTTTCCCCCAATCTCCCGACCTCACTGTACAACATGAAAACATATTTCTGTAGCTCACAAAAGCCCTGGGAGGCATAGAATTACTCTTAATCCTTTCCTAATTGGATTAGAATGTAATGAAAACCTCATAGAAGAACAGAACTGGCGATCAGTATAGAAATAATAATTAAAGGGGCACCTGGGTGGCTTAGTCCGTTAAGCATCCGAATCTTGATTTCAGTTCAGATTATGATCTCAGGGTTGTGAGATTGAGCACCATGCTGGGCTCCGCACTCAGCAGGGAGTCTGCTTCAAGATTCTCTCTCTCCCTCTGTCCCTCCCCCCACTCACTCACGCCCTCTCTCTCTCTCTCTCAAATAAATAAATAAATAAATAAATCCTAAAGAAATGATACTTAAAATATAAAGTCTAATCTCAAATTGATATCTATGATTTATTAAATATTTTTTTATTCTGATAGGTCATGGTATCTAGTCAGGACTGAAACATCGGTTAGAAATGAAGATGGATAAATATTTGGAACTAGATCAGCAACTATGAGATGTAATCAATCATGGAGGGAATCAGTCATTCCCTATCATTGGTACACATTTGTTTAAGAGTAAGAATGACACAGTGTTGCTCTTAAAAAGAGTTAATTTAGATAAAATAGTATGTAGTAACTCAAGTGAAATACCAGATAATTGAAACACCATTAAAGCACAGCTCTACAATGTCAGACTGGGTGTTTCAAACTAATAGTTTGACTAACAACAAACAAAAAAGGTGGAAAAATTCAGAAAGTTTTGTCTTAATAGCGTCAAAGAACAAACAAGATACTGAAGATTGCTGGACCAAGTCACAGGCTGAAAATAAGAGCACAAAATATAGAGCAAAATGCTCTGCCCACTGAGATCTCCTCAGGAATCAGGAGGGAGATGACCAACAGGCAGAGCTCTGGAGCACACAGGAGGCAGAGTAGTGTTGAGCCAAGGACACGTAATAGGGATGAGAGAGAGTCCTCTGTGGGACACACACACACACACACACACACACACACACACACACACACACACAGTGATCCTGTTTCCCATCCGTGCATCCCTGATAAACATCTGAGAGGTGAGTAAGCTTTTAGTTGACACTTGGTGGTTGACAGGATAGAAGCTCATATCCGCCAAAGGCAGAAGCCAAGGGTAGCACCCCATACTGCAGACATTCTTAATCTTTTTTGTCTTGTTTTTCTCATGGACCCCTTTAAAAGTCGATTAAAGCTTATGGATCCCTTCTCAGAATAATTTTTTTAGATGCATGAAATGAAATAGTTACACATACAAAGAAGCCAATTATGCTGAAAAAGTTATTAAAGTGTGTTTTACAGTAAAATTGATTCTATCTAGTGTATAATTCTATGATTTTTGACAAATACATATAGCTCAGGAACCACCATGACAAACAAGATACAAAACGGTTCTGTCACTTCAAAAAATTCCCCACATCTCTTTTTTCTCAGCCCCTCCTCTGAACTCCAATCCCGGCAACCACTTTTCTCTTTCTCTCCCTATAATTTTGCCTTTTCCACAATGTCGTATAAATGTCAATGGAATCTCTTTTTCAATCAGTCTTCCTTCATTCAGGACAATGCATTTGAGATCCATCTAAGTTTATTTCTCTGCAGTACTCCATTGTATTGAGGTACCATAATTTATTTATCCATTCACCCTTTGAAGAGCATTTTTTTTTACCAAACTTTTTGTGATTAGGAAAAGAAGATGCTATAAAAATTTGAGAACATAAATTTTCAGTTCTCTTGGGTAATAAGGATTACTGGGTCTATTTATTTGTTTCATTGAAAACCCTAAGTTTCAGAGTATTCTTGAAGAAATGCAGAACTATTTCTTCCAAATCCTTAACAAGTCCTAAAAGGTGAAACCACTTCTTTCCTTGGATTTTCTATGTTTCAATCATTAGACAAGGAGAATGGTTTAGCAATTAGTAAAGTCACTGTTTGCCTCTAATAGCTCTATTCATAATAATTTCATTAGCACTTAAAGTTTCTTGGTCTTCATTATGAAGGATAATATTTTCCTTGTTTACCTATTGATTCACCTTGTAAACACTTTTCCATTTCAACAGTGTGATTTCCTTGTTGTAGATGAGGTCTTACTGGGCTCTCATTGGTTGTCAAGCCATGACCAAACTGGGGCTCAAAGTCTTATCCAGGCTGAGGGGCTGACCACTCTGTCTTGAGAGAATTTCCTTGGGTGCAGTGCCAAGGGTGAAGGCAGTCCAATATAGGAGGCAAGATCCCAGATCTGCACTAGAGAATCTGTATCAGTTCTAGCTCTGTCACCAACTAGCCACATGAATTAATCAAACACTTTGTATCCATGGGCATCAGTTTCAAAGCTCAAACTAGGGAAGTGAGTAAGGTGTTTAGGGCACAGAAATTTGGAAGGCAGTCACTGTCAGGACAGGCCCTGTATCTGTACAGTCCTATAAGCAAGTGCCTCTCAACTGTTGCACCCCAGGTACCTTACTTGCCCAATCCCAGGCCAGGCTTTGCACATCTCACTAACAATAAGAAGCGCTAACATTTCAAGTCCCGACCTAAAGCTTAGGCCAACCTATAGAACTAGTCAGAGTAAGACTTATAGAATTATTCAGTTGAGTTTGGTCAATAGACAAGCTCAATAATTCAGACCAAAATACTGTCTTTTCCTGTAATAGGAGGGTAGATTTTCTTTAGTCTCTATTTCAGAAAGATTGTATGTAGGAAGGTTGCTCAAACACCTTATGGCTTAATTATATCAACAGTCCTTAGCTTACCGGCTCCAATACTTTTTTTTGACATTTAGCCCAAGCCATGCCTTCTCTCACCCCATGATGATATATATTTACCAGTACAGTCTAAAAAAATTCTCAAAATGTGTCTGTGTATGTATGTATGCGTGTCAGTGGAGGAAAGGGAGCTTAAGAGATTATGATAGCTGCCCCCCCAAGAGTGATACTTACTTTATTTTGAATTTCAAATAACTGGAAAGAAGGGTATCAAAATATTTTTAAAAAGCTAACTTGTGATATGATAGTATGTTTCCTTTCTAATTTAGACATTCAATAATAAGGTAAAATGATGGGTCTTAAAACTATAAAAATTTCAAAGCAGTGATAAGATAAATGGTATTTTGAGAAATTTGCAATCACTGTAATGTGCATTTTCAGGAGAGATTCTAGAGGATGAATTGCTGGGTCCCAGGGTAAATGTGCATATGTAATTTTCCTAGGTATTGCCAAATTCCTCTACAAAGAGATTGTACCCTTTTACATTCCCATCAGCAATGTATAAGAGTGCACAGCTTCATCATGCAATGTATTGGCAAACTTTGAGGTTTTTGTCATTCTGATGGATGAAGAATAATATATCATTATAATTTTAATTTACATTTCTCTTACTGTATAAACAAGTTTGAACATCTTTTCATTGGTTTTCAAGTCATTTTCATTTCTTTTTCCGTAAATTTTCTGTTTCATTCCCTTTGTCTCCTTTTCTATGAAGCTGTTGGCTTTCTTCTTCCCTATGTTTGAAAGCTCTATGTTAAGAAGATCCAGAATTTGTTTCTCATTAGTACTAGTCTTTTTTCCCTCAGTATGTAATTTTCCCTTTTATTTTGGCTATAGTATTTTTTTGTCACAAAAAGTCTTAATATTATCAAAATTGACTATCTTTATTTCTATTTATTGCTTTTGGAATTTGAATAATATCTTTAAAAGATTTCCTGGGGTGCCTGGGTGGCTCAATCAGTTAAGCAAGCATCCCACTCCTGGGCTTTGGCTCACGTCTGAGCTCAGGGTCATGAAATCGAGCCCAGTGTCTGGCTCCACACTCACTGGGGAGTCTGCTTGGGTTTCTCTCTCCCTCTTCCTCTGCCCCTCCCCCCGGCACATGCTCTATTTCTCTCACTGAAATAAATAAATCTTTTTAAAAAATAAAAGATTTCCCAATTCATAGGTTATAGAAAGATTTACTCATATTTTCTTCTGGTACTTTCATGATTTCATTAAAATCATTTGGTACTTTCATGATTTCATTTGTGACCCGTTTGAAAACCTGCTGCACATACAGGGGATCACCAAATTTTATCTCTTTCCAGCTACACTAAAACCACTAATTTAAACGTCCACCATTTCTGTTGGTCTGAGATTTTTTTCGGTATCATATACTAAATTTATTTTTTGAGCTCACATTTTATTTTTTATTTTATTTTATTTATTAAGTTCAATTAGCCAATATATAGTACATCATTAGTTTTTGATGTAGTGTTCAGTGATTCATTAGTTATGTATAACACCCAGTGCTCATCAGATCTCATATACCAAATTTCAATATGCAAGAAGGTCTACTTACAGATCTTCTATTAAGTTCTAATGGTATATCTGCCAATACATCACTATTTTAATTATAGAAAGTTTAGAAAATGTTTAAATGTCTGATAGGACTGGACCCACTCATTGATCTTCTTTTTCTTAAGAGAGGGAGAGAGAAAGAAAGGAGAGAAAGGGGCAGAGAGAGAGGGAGAGAGAGAATCTTAAGCAGGCTCCATGTCCAGCATGGAGCCCTAGGTGGGGCTTGATCTCGTAATCCTGAGATCATGACCTGAGCTGAAATCAAGAGTAAGATGCTTAATGACTGAGCCACCCAGATGCCCCTCTTTGCTCTTTTTGAAAAAGAATAAACTGGGAGGAATCAGTCCACCTGATTTTAATATTTACATCTACAATAATCAAGGCAAAGGCAGTGTGGAATTAGCAGAGGGATAGATTCAGAGATGAATGAAATGGAATAGAGATCCAAGACATTGTCCCAGGCAAGTATGTCTAAACTGATTTTTGATGAAGGAGCAACACTTCAATTAAAGAAAGATATCCTGGGGCACCTGGGTGGCTCAGTCGTTAGGCGTCTGCCTTCGGCTCAGATCATGATCCCAGGGTGCTGGGATTGAGCCCCGCATCGGGCTCCCTGTTCTGCAGGGAGCCTGCTTCTTCCTCTCCCACTCCCCCTGCTTGTGTTCCCTCTCTCACTGTGTCTCTCTCTGTCAAATAAATAAAATCTTAAAAAAAAAAAGATATCCTTTCAACAAATGGTACTAGAACAATTGAACATCCATGGACAAATAAAATGAACCCCAACTTAAACTCATACTTTACATACAGATTAACTCAAAATGGATCACATCTTTAAATATAAAATGCACACACACAAAATTCTTTAGAAGAAAACATAGGAGGAAATCTTCAGGACACATGGTCAGATGAAGCTGTCCTATATGTGAAGCCCAAAGCATGATCCTAAGAGAAAATATTGATAAAGCAGGCTTCATCAAAATTAAAGCTTTTGCTATGTAAAAGAGACGATTAAGGACTAGAAGGGAAGGTTTGCAAATTATATACATCACCAAGCACTCATATTTAGAATATATAAAGGATTCACAACTGAACAGAAAAAATAAGCCATCAGAAAATAGTAAAATACATGAAGAGACATTTCATTAAAGAGGATATATGGATGGCAACTAAGCCCATGAAAAGAGGCTCATCTTCATTAGCCATTAAAGAAATGCAAATTAAAGTCATGATGAGATATTACTATACATCTATCACAACTGGGGAAAAAATTGTGACAATATCAAATGCTGATGAGGATGTATCTATCATACACCGCGATTGAGGCTATAAAATGGCATAGTCACTGTGGAAAATAAACACTTTCTGTGTCGGCAGAATAATAGTCCCCAAAGATGTTTCCACCCTGATCCCTAAACCTGTGAATATGTCCCATTACTTAGCAAAAGAGACTTTGCAGATGTGATTAAGGTTAAGGACCTTGAGAAGGAAATATTATCCTGGATAATCTGGATGAGCCCAATCTAATCACCAGAGCCCTTAAAAGCAAAGAACTGTCTCCAGCTTTATTCAGAGATAACGATGGAGGGCAGAATAACAGTTAGAAGGATGTGACATTTTTATCTTTGAATCTTGAGGAATAGAGCCATGAGCCAAGGAATACAGGCAGCCTCTAGGAGCCCGAAAAGGCAAGGAAATAGATTCCCTTCTGGCAACTTCAGAAATACAGTGCCGCCACTTGCTTGATGTGAGTCTAGAAAATCCATTTTGGACCTCTGGCCTCCAGAAATATATGAGAAATTTGAGGTATTTAAGCCACTAAATTTGTGGTAATTTGTTAAAACAGCAACAGAAAACTAACAAGGTTTCCTTTTAAAAACACTAAATATAGTGTTAAATATAAATAAATATAAATTTATATAGTATATGTGCTGCCAAAGCAAGCACAATATAAATTTATATATTTAAACATAAATATGTGTATACATAAATAAATATAAATTTACTATACAACTCAGCAATCACACTCCTGTGCATTTATATCTCAGAGAAAAGAAAATTTATATCCACACGACAACCTTTACATGAAAGGTCATAGCAGCTTTATTTGTTACTAGTCAAATATTGACAACAACTCAAGTGTATTACATCCAAACCATGGAAAACTACTCAGCAATAAATCAGGGACAAACTATTGATACAAGTAATAACTTGGATGGATCTCAATGGCAATATGCTGAACGAAAATGCCAATCTCAAAACGTCACATATGGTAGGATTTGGTTTATATAACATTCTTGAAATAACAATATTGTAGAGTTAAAAAATGGATCTGTGGTTACCAGCAGTTAGGGACAAGGTGTCATGGGAAGGGGATGAGTGTGTCTATAAAGAGGAAGTTTACATAGGATATTTGAGGTGATTAAACAATTCTGTGTCCTAAATGTGTTGGTGGTTAACGAATCTATACATGTGATGAAATTGCATATAATTACACAGACACAAATGAACTCACATAAAACTGATGAAATCTAAATATGGTGTGGATTGTACTAATGTTAATTTCATTATTTGGATATTATACTACAGTTATGTAAGATGCTGCCATTAGGGGAAACTGGATGAAGGGCATATGGGACCTTTTTGATTAATTATGCAATCTTTTTGCAGATTTTTATTATTTCAAAATAAAAATTGAAAATATAATAGAAGAATATTTGAGGGGGAGTTCCCTTGTCATCTGGAACTGTGAACAACTTTTCTATTACTAAAATTCTAGAGGGTCTAAGTGAAGTGATAGATGAACGTAGTACCACAAAACTAAAAACTTCTGCGTGTTTACAAAAAAGAAAGCCAAAGAAAGTAAAACTAAATTTGACAAATTGGAAAAGTATTCACAACTTCTATCACAAAAACTCAATATTTCTAATATATAAAGGGCTTATAAAAATAGAGAAAAAATGAGAACATCTCTAGGAATAATAATTAAGAAATGAAGATTAAGCTCATAGAAAAGAAAATATATATAACAGAACCATTTGAAAATATGCTTACATCCACTCACAATAAGAGAGATGAAAGTTAAAATTGTATAAGATACCATTTCTCACCTAGTAGATGGGCCACACAGGATATGTTTGGCATCATGCTCTGCTGTCAAAGCTGTGGGGGAAATCAGTCATTCTCACGTGTCCCTGATGGAAATGCAGATTAATAAACACCTGTAGCCATAGGTGGTAATTTCTAGGAAAATTACATATTCATTTACCCTATGACCCAGCAATTACACTTTTAGGAGTTGATGCCAAAAAATGCACAGGCAAAATATGAAAAATCATATGCTCTAGACAGTCTTTGCAGGAATATTTGAAATATCAGTAGAATTGAAACAACCAAGGTGGCCAACAGTCTCCAAATAGGAGCTAGAATGAAGAAGAAACCCATGATACTCCACAGTGGAGTGCTAACTTATCTCAGAGAAAAGAAAATTTTCTTTCCATAGTCATGGAAAGTAGCTAGGAATATCTCTAGATCTTCATTTGGAGAGTTCTTGAGAGTATCTTATTGTTTTAAAATAACAGGTAGAAAAGGGTATAGCTTGTTACCACCTATCTAAAGAAAAGTGAAAAGTGTGTGTGTGTGTGTGTGTGTGTGTGTGTGTGTGTGTGTGAACTTCACTGTAGTTGGGGGATGAAATAATCTGATAGGAGGGTCTGAGTTAGAAATTTATGAAACTGATTTTGGAATCAAGCTTTGAAAACTTGAAAAGTGATATTGAACAAATAATTCTAAATGTTTTTCTGTTTGGTGACTAATCAGAGTGAAACCGATTCTCAAACCTTCATCCCTGGACTGTACATGTTCTAGTGGGACAGCAATACAAAAAATATTAAGTAAGCATATTGTTGGTAATAGTGCTGTTATTTATTTGTTGTTTGTTTTTGAGACTGTTGGGTGTGTGTATTTGGGGATTCATCAAATGCTATTCTATCATCCCTGTGTTCTGGAGTCCTGGGATTCAAACTGAAATGTCCAATCAATTGATCGATCAATCGATGGATAGCTATAGATAGAGGTAGATACATATTCCTACACACATGTATATATCTACACATACATATATAAATTTATACAAATGTATATGTATGTATATTTTCAAGCATGGTTCCCTGAAAATGCCTTGAAAACATATCATAATACACCAGTAGCTAGGAACCCCATAGTTCACAGACTGTAGTCTTAAAATGCCATTTCTCATCAAAGGAAGCAGAACTCCTTTCAGAATGACTGATTCCAAGCAAGGGGCAAGAAATGTACAAGGTGATCTTGGAATATATTGTTATACTGGATAATAAGAACCCTATTAAGACGAGTAATGTTCTATCTAAACAAATTTGAAGTCAACTCAAGGAAGTCTTTATTGGCCGAAAATGTTACAATTTCAGAATCACTAAAATTAATTTCTGCTATGAATCTAAGCACATGAAATATGTATAAAACTATAGAGTGCAATATGATACTGAAAGAAAAAATAACCTTGGTTACCATTGGAAACTTGAAAATAAGAGGAAAGAATTCAGCCTTTTATCATGTCTTCCCACACTACTAGGTCACCAAAAAGTAGATGAAGCAAAGTTTCTCTTTATAGAAGTATTCTAGAAAATGAATAAAGAATAAATGAAAGAACTGGAACATCATCATTGTGTAACACATAATAAATTCTTGTGCTAAGCACTGGTCATTAACTACTGCTAACATTATAAAAAGTGGCAAGTAAACACTTCATATACCCCGATGGGAACAAAACAAAACAAAACAAAACAAAAACAAAACCTATATGTAAACCAGTCATTCAAATCAATCCTGAATCTGATCAATTCCCCAGATTCAATCCAGGAAAAAGTACAGGAGAACAATATGTGGAACAACATATCGTATGTTAAACAACAGATGCTAAAAACAACCATAGGGCTGTAGTCAGCAAGATTCAGCTTATGGGAAGCTCTACAGGATGAAACGCTCCGGATTCTTCAACAAATACATTGCAAGGTGGATGGGGGAAGATGGAAAGGAACTTAAGGTCTAACAAGAGTCTTAAGAGACACAATAGCAAACTGTAACAGGAACTTATCTGAATGCTGATTCAAAGAAAATTTAAAAAGGACATTTATGAGACAATTGGAAATTTGAACACTGCCCATTATTTTTTTGGCTTGTGGTGGTGGTTACTCGACTCTCTATATTTGTCAATACTCATAGAACTGTACACCAAGTAGAGTGAATTTTCCAATATGTAAATTTTTTAAAGCTCTAAACGAATGAGAGCAAACCAGATCTAGAAATATACAAGACAAATAATACATCATGCCCAAATTAAGTCTATACTGTGAACACAAGGGTTTACTTTTTTACCATTAAAAAAGTCAAACAATTTAATATAGACATTAATAAATTAATACAGTAAAAACATAAACACCTCAATAATGATTCATGGAATTTAACACTTGTGTTAAGACTCTTACTAAAAGATGAATAGGACTTCCTTCCTCTGACAAATAAATCTACAAAAGTCATATAACAAATATCACATTTAGTGGTGAAATGTTGAAAGCTCTTTGAGATCTAGAGCAAGACAAGATACCCACTGTCACAGATTGGGTCTTCTTCTCAGCAGACACTGAGATAAAATCATAACCAGTAACTAAAACATGAAATAGAGTAAAATGGAAATAACCGGAACTTGGATACTTAATGAGGTTAAAAAAGTATTTCATGAGAATTTTGTTTCAATTATATGTATGTCTAGTAGATCCTGATGTAAAACCTATTTCTTGTGGTTCACATCTCAGAAGTATGAAGAAAACCCCAGAGAATAGAGTCCCAATACCTGGTAAGTTAGGGAAGACTCCCCCACTCCCACATTCTCTCCACCCTCTCCATTTCCGTACCTCCTTTAGCTTTCTTTCCAGCATTATTTAACTACTTGCAGTTTTTTTTTAAGTTGTTATTTAAATTCCAGTTAGTTAACATACAGTGTAATACTAGTTTCAGGTGTACAATATAGTGATTCTCTACTTCCATACAATACCCTGTGGTCATCATGACAAGTGCCCTCCTTAATCCCCATCACCTATTTCACCCATCCTCCCACTCAACTCCCCTCTGGTAACCACCAGTGTGTTCTCTATAGTTAAGAGTCTGTTTCATGATTTGCCTGTCTTTTTTTTACCCTTAGGGTCATTTGTTTTGTTTCTTAAATTCCACAAATGAGTATGATCACATGGTATTTGTCTTTCTCTCACTGACTTATTTTGCTTAGCATAATACACTCTAGCTCCAACCACATCATTACATAGGGCAAGATTTCATTCTTTTTTATGGCTGCATAATATTCCATTGTAGATACCATTTCTTTTTTATCCATTCATTGGTCATTGGACATTTGGGCTCTTTCCATAATTTTGCTATTGTTGATAATAGTGCTATAAACATTAGGGTGCATGTATCCCTTCGGACTAGTAGCTTTGTATTCTTTGGGTAAATACCCAGTAGTGTGATTGCTGGATTGTAGGATAGTTCTATTTTTAACTTTTGGAGGAAACTCCATGTTGTTTTCCAGAGTGGCTGTACCAGTCTGTATATCCACCAACAGTGAAAGAGGGTTCCCCTTTCTCCACATCCTCGCCAATACCTGTTGTTTCTTGTGTTGTTAATTCTAGCCATTCTGATTGGTGTGAGGAGATATCTCATTGTAGTTTCGCAGTTTTTAGAGTGCACAGGATAACTTCAGGTCCTGTGTGTTTACAAATACAAATCCTCCCCCAAGTCACCCACCTAGTGCTTTTCTACAGGTGGTTTAATGCCCAGCTCTAGTGCATTCCCTGCCAAGCCGACTCACTTCTACCTCTCTGTGCTCTTGAATACACCCCCACTCTACTTGGCTCAGGATGTTTCAATTATTTATGGCAAGCTTCTGTATGTCTGCCCTGGGTGCTCTTTGAAGCATTTTGAAACACTGTACCTCAACTATCTTTTTAATTGGGATATCAGATATTTGATGAAAGTAGGGAAGGGAGAAAGGGAGGGAAGAAGGAACTGAGCCCAGAGTAACAGGAGAACATTTCCAGTAATGTCTTTATTTAGGATTGAGCAGAGGGTGTGGGGTTGAAGAGAGCCTGAGAATGGGGAATCCTCCCAACACCACCTGTCACTCATGGCCTGCCAAGCCCAGCAGCCAACACTCTGAGCTGTACTTTTCCACATGGACCCCTGTCACCCAGACACAGTGACATGCTTCCACAGGGCTACTTTCCATAATGAGAAATGAGCCACAGAAGTATTTTGGCAAATAGGCAGTGTTGAACTGTCAAATTATCCTCTGCTCTGGGGTAGCAGGAGAAGCTCAGCTTCTGTAGTCATCTCTGTCTTATTACTTTGTTAACTTTATTGGCTTTGTGATGCTGTGCAGACCCGGATGATGACAATCTACAGAGAGCTACCTGAGCATGAATTCTAGCATTTTCCCCACCAAAGTTCCAAAGGTGTTTCACTAATGAATTGGAAAAAGAAGCTCTTCTTAGGGGATCATAGAAACCACTCTTTCTCTAATAACTCTGAAAATATTTTCTAAGATGTGAGCTCAGAACTTTTCCTTTGGAAAGGAGCTTGAACCATAATGGTCCAAGTTCTGGTGATTTTATGAAATCTTATTTGTAAATAGGAAATGGAGGAAAATGAATTGACAATTAGTTCTGTTAGTAAAATTGTTCATGAAATCCATTTAGGGAGGTGGGGCTAAAAGGCAAAAGGTGGCATTTAACCGAGACTGAGTAAATACCAGATTGACTCTCCTTGCATAAACAAATAGAAAAGTGGACAAAATAGATGAAAGAATTGTTTCATGTGGGCAGGAAAAGACTGTGATCTTTGAGTGAAGAGAAACAAATGAGGTGAGCCTTACAATCTCACTAGGTTTCTAAGCCACTTTCCAGGGAATGGCTTTCCTGTGGAAGGAAAGCATAGTCCAAGTACAGAACCGTGGTCTCGCTGAGTTGAGGACAGATACCAGAGTTCATGGAGGCTGAGACAGCTAGAATTTCCAGGGCAGATACCATAGAGGAAGAAGCCACAGAGAGTAAAAGTCACAGACATTTTTATAGGTTTCCCTTTGAATCTTTGTGCATACAGAGGGTGATTCCCCACAAGGCCAGGCAAAGAATGACTAAGGACTTGTAAACTGAGCAATTGTCCAAACTAACGCAGGGAAAAGAAACTTCTTAGCTCCTACCAGCCAGGGTAGAGGGGCCTCATTGAATGTCGGAGACATCCAGAAAGCAACCCATGAGGAAATTTTACTAGTAGGGCTAAACTCTTTAAAAACAAACCTGGAAAGAAAAATATTCAACATCTTAAAAACGTTACTGAGATATAGTTCCCCCATTTAGATTATGCAGTTTGGCAGTTACTTGAAATGCTAAACATGGGCTGCCATAGTCCCAACAATTCCACTGGTAAGTATCTAGCCAAAGAAAAGAAAAGCACACAAAAACTTGAACACAAATGTTCATAGCAGCATCAGTCATAAATACCTATAAACTGGAAACAATCCAATGAACATCAGCTGATGAGTGAATAAATAAAAAGTGTTCTAGGCATACAGGGAGCTATTATTTGACAATAGGAAGGAATGAAGTGCTGACATATCTGCCAATGTGGGCAACCCTTGAAAATGTGATGCTAAGTGACGGAAGTCAAACAAAAAAGGCTACATACATTGTATGGTTTCATTTATATGAAAAGTCAGAACAGGCAAATGTATAGAGAAAGAGAACAGCCTAGGGCTGGGGAGGGCGTGGTGGGGGATTGGAAGTGACTGGTAATTTAGGGGGTGATGAAATACGCTAAAATCAGATTATAATGGCTGCACAATTCTATGAATATACTAAAAAACACTGAATTGTACACTCTAAATAGGCGATTATATGCTATGTAAATTATGTCTCAGTAAAGCTAGGGTTCCCCCCCCATGAGTTTTAAAGGGTATAAAAACTAGATACAGTACCTGGTCCTGTATTGGATGCTCTCAGACAAATGATGAATTATTAAGGATGGCTGGAGAAATTTGAATATGGATAGAATGGGCATTATTGAAACAAAAAATACTAAATATTGGCATAGCAACCTGGAGAGGTAAATGTTGCTCCTCCCAAATAATAAAATAAATGCAGTAATAATAACAGAAAAATCCCAGGTAATTTTTTAAATGTATAGTTAAAACAATTGGTTAAATAAAAGACAAAAAACAACGTGTGTGTGTGTGTGTGTGTGTGTGTGTGTGTGTGTGTGTGTGTGTCTATGCATATATAAAGGTTTGGAAGGACATACAAGAATATACCCTTAACTGTGGTAAACTCTGGGTAGCCAACACATGCACTGTAGAGAACAGAGTGACAAACCTCCGCACACGCCCGTGCTGCTTTGACATTTATCAACACAGCCTACTCTGTTTTATCTGAACCCCACCAACCGTCTCTTCTCCTGACTCCTTGTGTTATTTGGAAGCAAATTAAAATGTTATTTTTAATTCAAAGATTATTATCAACTTGATACTTAATTAACTTTACATAAATGCATGGAAGAAGGTCTATTAAGGTACATATCAAACTGTGATTGAGAATGGAATAAGGGCACAGTGGAAGGAGTGGGTCTTTTATGATGAAAAAGCATTTGTGTAGAATTTTTTAAATCGTAAAGCATGGAAAAATAACTTTAAAAAAGAAACATCCATCCATATGTACAAGAAGCATAAGATAAATAATGGAAGGTGCCCTGAACTGGAACTCAAGAGATGAGCATTTTACTTCTATTTCTGTTACTGTGGCCATCGTGTCTCTGAGTCATTGCTTATAATTGCTCTGGAGGATCAAGTATATTATTCACTCATTCCAATAATATCCTTGAGCATCTACTATATGCCCCACATTGTCCTCGTTGCCTCAGATCCAGCCTGACTTCATTTCCATATTAGGCAGGACTCTTTTGGTTGTAAGTAAAAATAATTCAAACACAAACTAAGTGAAAACCAAAGAGAAGATGCAATGGCTTGCACAAGCACAGAATCCAGGGATGACCTGACTTTACATGCACCTGGATTGAGGCTGACACCTTCATCGGGACCCGGTCTCCTAGCCCTCCACCCCTTCTCCTCAGCTCTGCATTTCTCTGTGTGACCTTTCGTTTCATGCAGGCTCTCTCAGTATAAGGACCCCTGGTGCCTCCAGATTATATCCTCATTGCATCAAGACCAAGTGCTCTGGGGAATGCCTTTCCTCCTGTAGGCTTATCATGATCCTGTCTCAATCAATATCCTCTTGTATAAAGTCCAATCAGCATGCCCCAAACACAGTGTCTGGCACCTTAGCTGCTATGTAAATGTTACCTCCTTCCACCTTCTATCTTTAAGGCTGTATTCCTTATGTTTGCCAACCGTGTTGTCTCTTTGTTTGGTTTTTTTATTTTTAAAAATAATTGTTGGTATTTTTATTTTTATCTATGATCTGTTTTCTGAGGCCACTATTTGGGAAAAATCCATGGCCCATTTACTCATGAAGATAATCTAGGTTAATTTCCAATCGAACGCTTCTGCCTTGAACCATCAGAGATCCTACACGAGGCTGCTGTGCAGAACGTCCCATGTTATGCATGCTCAGCACTGATGAGAGAAGCTGGGTTTGTGTTCTTGCAGCTATCATTTCAGGGCATACGTGCCCATGGTTCCCACCCCTCTTCAGCAGAATTGCTTATAGTTTCCCTGTTATCCAGTGGAAAGGTATAGCAATAGAACAATTCTTTTTTTCCCTAGGACCAGTGTAAACATCTTTCCTTTCTACTTTCTCTCTCCTTAGAGGTTTTCCAGAAAGGGAGGAACTTAAGAGGCAGACAATGTAAAATCCCTTTCATCATCTACTAGTTGGGGCTTTTTAGAAAGCCCTTTAGTTCTTCTGAGCCTTGAGTTCTTGCAACGATTAATGGGGGTAATAATGGACCTACCCCACAGTGTAGTTAGGAGGGTTCCATGAGAAATGGAATGGACTGCAACACATCGCCCATCTTCCAGGTAGGCCTGTGCCTAGGACATTGGCATCTCAGCCAGGTGCCATCCTAGCAGGAAGAAAAGATAAGGCTAAGCCATGAAGAGACTTCAAGACCCATACTTCATGGTACAGATGTATAGCAACATGGAAGCAGAAATGAGAGTACTCACAAAGGCAGTCTGGAAAGAAACCTAGGCTACAAGAATTCCTCTCCAGCCCCAAAGCCCAATCAATTACATACATGAAACCTCTTGTTCCAAGGCTCAGGCACAGTGCCCATTTCCTGCTCTGTTCCCTTCTCTGAAGAACCTTTCCATGTTAGGGTCCCAGGCCTAGCCTGGATTCTCTGTGGCTATATTGAGTCTTAGGTCTGTGCTCCGCAACAACACCCCTCCTTGCCCTCCTGCTGCACTCTGATGTCTCAGCTCCTTTCCAGCTTTTGCCTTGCCCAGTGATCTAGTTACATTCTAAATTGTTGTAGGAACCCATTTTCCCCACCTCTTTTCCATAAAGTAGCATCATGCCTTGTTCCTGAGACCTAAAACTTAAGAGGAGGCATATTCCTAACAGCAGGAAAACATTTTAACTCCCTTTCCACTGGCTTTTGGCTGCTTTAAACCTTCAAGCTTTCTCTTCTCATTATCAAATTGGGTCATTGCAAGCCCAGCCCAGTTGCAGGTGGGTAGAGTATGATCTAGGTTTGCTCTCACCTTACAAATATTACTTCTTTTCATCTTCCAAACAGGTCTTTGACATACATTCTGATGAAAAACTTGAGATTCGAGGAGGTTAGGTAATTTGTCCAACCTTTTAGTGTAGATTGGTCTGATTCCAGAACTCATGCTGACATTTTGGAGATGTTTAGGGGGCTGCACTTCAGCCCCCTGGAAGCCAAGATGGGTTCCAAACCTGATGAACTGATGGGGCAGGAGTTTACTGATGTGTTGCCTGGTCAGATCTCTTTGTTATGGTACTACTCAGGTGACTGAGATTGTGTATGGCCAGAGGAGACAGGGCTGGAGCCTGCAGGAGCTCACACACATGGATAAAGGGGGAGAAAGAGAGGCCTTGACCTGGGCAGAAATGTCCTATTTAGGGCCCCTGGTACCTGGCAAATAGCTTCACCCTCCTTATTCCCCCACTCTTTGACATTTCACTCCCCGTGCGGGCTTTCTCTCTCATGCCCCCATAACATGTCTGCAGTGATTTAAGAAGGTTCATGTGCTTTCCTGTGTCCCTCCAAGCTTGTAATTCCACAGGGCATGTTCTAAAAATAAAATGATTCTATTCTGAAGTAGGAACATTCATTTGCTCAGAGCTAAGCTTCTGGGAAGCTACAGGCAGTCACCGACATATTTGTAGAACGTGGCCCATCTCTTATCAGCACTGTATATACACCCCTAACCTAGAAACACTGCAGCTGGGCCTCATAGCACTGTATGACAGGTGCAGGTTCTCCCTCCATTTTATGAAAGATAAAATACAAATTTAGTGAGGATCGAAAGAGATACCGCTCTAAGCTTCTCTAGAGCAATGGCAGTAACTTAGAAGCCACTGGTGAATAATTTGGGGAAGAGGAGGTTGTAGGGAAAGGAAGCCAAATGGGCCTACAGAGCCAGGAGGTGTGGGCAGATGCTACAGAGAAGTAGACTGTGATCATACGAGGACATTCTAACAGCCAGGGCTGTTCCAGCATGAAATGGACCGCTTAGGAAGGTGGTGGGTTTCTTGTGGTTGGGAGTGGAGCTGGGGCAACTGGAGCATAACTGTTGTTGGGGAAGGGTTCACCCTGTGAAAACTTGGTCCACAGGAAGGGTGAGTTTTTCATGCTGGGCTTGGGCCAGGGATTCAAGTCGCCAGGCAAATGTGGACAGGGCTAGCTATTAGCCCAACCTTGCCATCTCTAGGGAACTGTTCTGGACTGGTGTAGGGAAAGGACAGTCTTTCCCAGCATCAGGAATCTGGCGGATGATATTGACCCATCTTAGCAGGGAGCAGAAAAATGAATGAAGCAAAGCAGGACATTTGTCAGAATCTGGAGTAGGACCAGAGTCTCAATGTGAGCAGTGTGCTAGGTCAAGTCACAGACCCAGCCAAGGGCAACCAGAATGCTGTGCCCTAGACATAAATGATGTGGAGGAAGGTGGAGGAGAATGGGAGGGAGTGTTGGAGGCAGGGATGTCTTCCTTTGCTCAGGCCCCTTGGCAGTGGGCATGAGTTTCTTCCAGAAGGAAGGCCAGCATGACATTGCACAAGGAAGAGCCTTTGTGTTTGTGCCGAGTAAGGCAGGAAAGCGGGATCTGACTCTGCCGGCCACAATGGGTGACTGCACCTTACCTTGCCTTCAGGGCTGAGACCACAGCATCCTGTGGCCTGAGGGATTTGGGATTTAGCCTAATTTATGTTAGATTTGCTCAGTGGTGTCAGTCTCGGGTCTAAAACAGTGATTCTTAGGGTTTAGCGTGTGTCAACATCACCCGGAGGGCATTTTAACCCCAGATGGCTGGCCTCACCCCCAACATTTCCATTTCAGTGGGTCTGGAAGGGGCTTGAGAATCTGCATTCCTAACAAGTTCCCAGGGATGCTTGTGCTGCTGGTCCAGAGAGCACTCTTTGAGTAGCTCTGGTCTAAAGTAATGCTAAGCCAAAGGGCACCCACTAAAGTGATGCTTACTTTCCTCTAAGCCTTATTCAACAAATGTAGCACCTTTTTTATTTCAGTTTCCATGCCAAGAACTAGAGATATTGCAGGAAAAGATACAGAATCCCTGATGTCAAGTGACTTAGAGTCTATCAATACCTAAATTGGCAGTGACAAAGCAGGTAAGTGCCTAGATGGGTAATTACTGGGGGCAGTAAGTATGTGAGAATTTGTACACATGTGTACTGAAACATACAGTCCCAGGAATGCTAGAAACAATTTCTAGAACATGTGACCTTGAACCCAGAAGCTGGTTTTAGGGTCAGGAAACCCTGCATCAACACCTGGCTCTGCCGCTTGGTACCTTGTTGACCTTAGGCCAGTTAATTTTCTTTGAGTCTCAATTTCCTCATCAACCAAATGGTCCTGAGTCATTCAACATCATGACGATGGGCATGTTCTAAGCACAGGGCCACAGAGTGAACAAGCCTGACAACCTGTCCCTGCTCCCAAGGAGCTCATGCTGTGCTAGCGACAGCAAGATTGGAGACAGAGCATTACCTGTAGATGCATAAATGAGCTGTGACAAAATGCAATCAGGATGGCAAGGCCAGGGAAGAAGAAGGAAGGCGGATGATTTTAGGGGGGATTGTCATGGAAGGCCTTCTTGAAGAGGGAAGCCTTGAACTGAGAGCTGGATGAGAATGAGTTTGTATTTGCCATGTAAGCTATGCTATGGGGTGGACATGGAAGTCGATATGACTTTAAGAACTCTGATGGTTGAGTTGCCTGGGTAGTGCATTTGGTTGAGTGTCTGACTCTTGTCTTCAGCTTGAGTTGTGATCTCGGGATCGTGGGACCGAGCTCCATGTCAGGCTCCAGGCTTGGCGCAGACTCTGCTTGGGATTCTCTCTCCCTCTCCCTCTGCCCCTCCCACTTACATGCTCCCTCTTTCTCTCTCTCTCTCAAATAAATAAATAAATCTTAAAAAAAAGAACTCTGATGTTCAATTGTCAATAAAACATGCTTATTTTTATCACCATCATCCTCTTCATTATGATAACAGTTGCTATTATATCACAATTATTACAGTTACTGTAAGGCCACAAAGGCAAGTGCATGAGCAAAGGCCCAGGGGTGCGTGGTCTCCCAGGTGCATTTGGAAAGGTCAAAGTTCAGCAGCGCTAAAGCACAGAGAATTCATGGGGTGGTAAATAGCAACGTTTGAAAGCCCAGTAACAGTTCTGTGGACCAGACTAGACCCTAGATGCTGTCTTCAGAAGCCACTGGAGAAATCTGGGTAGAAAGGTGACACGTTCACATTTGTGAACCTCCAGGGGCTCTCTCTGTTCTGCCTGCAGTGTGGGGAGTAGGGGAAGGTGAACAAGACTGTGGGCGACGGGGAGAGGTCAACAGTGTGCACCAGGATGCAATGGTGGGGCATAGTGATAGAGATATTTAGGAGGAGCCGTGAGCAGAATGCAGCTGTCTATTGGATTGGAGGGCGAAGGGGCCTGGTCAATGGACAGGATGCACCTCCCCCAACCCCACTTCAAGCTACAACCGGAGGAAGACAGACCGTGGAGGCAGGACTTGGGAGAACCTGCTGCGGGATGTCGGGCAGGTGACTTCGCCATGCAGTGCTTCTTTCTGTCAAATAGGATATTCTGCTTCACGGAAAAGGATATTATGAGGACTGAGTCAGATGACAGGTATGAAAAGCACTTTGGCGATTGTAAAACACTTTTCAAATGCAAGGTGCTATTTTTATTACCCTCAGTTTCCCTGTATAGAATGTGACCCAATAACTGGATGACGGCGTCTGGCTGCTCCGGAGGGAGCAACAAAGGAGGAGATGGCAGGCCCCCAGCTGCACCTGCTGGGGCCTCTGGACAAGGCCTGAGCTAGCCCCTCCCCCCCAGGGGCCCACATTTTCCCACACTGCCCTTAATGTGTCTCTCATTTAAGATGATTTGCTAGGCAAAGCTGTGTACATCATCAGAGAAAGGTGGCAGCCTTGGATGATTCAGTGGCTGCAAGGAAATAAGCCCCATCGTCTCTAATGGGAGCTAAGAAGGCAATGACATGATTACCATGCATCCTCCCATTAGGAAGCTGCACAGGGCAGCTGGGGCCCAGTGCAGGCAGGCGCTCTCAGCGGGGGCATCCCCTGCGCAAAGCATTCACAAGAACTTAAGATGAATTCCTCTTCGCTGGGCTTTGGAAATGGAAACCTATTTAGGTCTAGGCTGGGCACATGGCTCTGTGGAAGTCATTGTGCTCCTAGCTGAGCGCCCCCCCCTTTCCTTTCCTTTCTTCTCCCCCCACGTCTACTTCCCTTTCTGCTCTGCTCCTCCGGTCTGTCCATCTTCTACTGTGACATCACAAAGTAATCCCTGAGGCATGTACCCTGATGTGTTTGGGAGCCCATCCACTTAGTGACTGGGCGTCCCCTGGAGCGCCGAGCCCTGCCTCACCAGGGCTTTGCGGTGCAGGTGCCCTAGTTGGGTAAGACGCACGGGTAGCCTGTCTTCACACTCACACTTGCTTCTGTCCCGTGGAATGGGACTGCACAGACTGACATGTGGCTCCGCCTGTCCTTGTGGGTGTGTGTACACGTGTGTGCCCTGTGGCTCAGCATGGCCTTCTGTCCTATCCTTCACCCTAGCCAAGCCTTCTGGGGACTTATTCCGAGTGCAGCAATGCTTGTACTGTGAGTCCTCCGAGGTTCCAAAGGAATCTGCAAACATTGGCAAACTCATTTGCTGTGAAGGATTTTATATCAAGATTCCTCCAAGGGCCACAGCAAAATAGCTCAATCCCAAATTCAGAAGGAGCTCTGGGTCTCCTCAGGGCTCTCTCCTTCCCTCCCCCTAGTGCTAAGCCGTCTTGCCTAGCCAAGCCCAGCTCCTCAGAGCTCTGCTCCCACCGTCTCTCAAATTGGAAACTTGAACTCTAGAGGAAACAGTCCCTGGGCTGGCTCCCTGCTTAGGGCTGCTTCGCCTTCTCCCAGGGCCTCGGTTGAAATAGGTTATTGCCTTTTCCCCCAGAGCTCACCCCCTTTCCAGGATAAGCCACTGTCCTTTCAAGCTTGCCCTGTTTCCTGAAATAGGGACCACTGTCCTTGTTTAAGCCTCCGTACACAGCCGACATTTGCATTAGTTCAACAAATATTTACTTCTTAGCAATTACTGGGGATACAAATGAAAATAAGACATAGCTCTTGCCTGTAAGAAATCCACAGTCTAGAGGAGCAAGCGAGCGAGAGATGTAAACAAATAAGGACAGCTGATTATTTTAAAATTCCTTTATAATTTGAAGATGTTTGCATTTACTGATATTTGCTCGTCTCTAAAAAAAGTTGAAGTGGAATAGAGCATCTGATTCAGAATTCCTGGGGATGTCCTGTTATTACCGAGAGTGACAATAGTATCATAAGCCTTACCAACATCTCACCATGTCTGGAGCATTAGCTCCATCATACAGTGGGGAAACTGAGGCACAAAGCAGTTAAATGACTTGCCTAAGGCCAGACACTGAGAAAGCGGCAGAGCTATACATCAAACGCTTGCTGATTTGACGCTTACAGTCTCCCTCTTTACCCTGCCCTAACCTGCCTCCCTCTGATACTCTCCTTTTCTGATGGGGACTTACCACCAGCCTTCCAAATGATGAAGAGTGACCGACACTTTTAGGTCATTGACATGCAAGACTTTCAACTTCTGAAATCAGGCCAGCATCAGACATGTGACATGACACGGGAACATTCCCCCATTCAGAGGATCATTAAAGGAAATGAAAGCTGGCAGATCATCGTTATGCACGAGGAAACAACATAAATGGGAATATCTATGAACATCATATCCATAAGTCCCTGGGAAGTTTGCAGCGGAAACAAAGGGGACAGAGTATGAATGGGTAATGCTTCACCAATGGGAACCTGGGAACCTTGGGGCCAAGCTCACAGCAGAATGATCCATTCTGCTCAGCATGAAATGAATTCTCTGGTGAAACAGAGGAAAGGCAGTTTCATCACCTGCTCCTCGACCATAAGATCTGTGTATCTGGGTTTTGACTTCTGGAAGATGAAGGACTGCTTAAGCATATTCCTCTGGGCATATGGGAGATGCATGATAAATTCTTCTGCAGGTGGGTGGAAGCCTTTGGGCCACATCCCCGTGAACTTGGCAGTGTTTGGAGATCAGGGTTTGTCCCGCATTCCTCAGATTCTCTCTAAGGATGGGAATTAAAGGAGATAAGGCCACTTCGGGAGGTTGGACATGGCATCTAACACAGTGCCTTGGAGAGCAGGGATTGTTCAGCAAGCCCCTGTCCCTTCTGATAAAAGGACAGTTCCTGGTTGATTGGCGGGGATATTGGATTGTCAAGGCTTCCATTCTGTCCCTACTTAAGCATATTAGGAATTTTCCCCAAATCCCTGTCTACTTGGGAATACAGTTCCATTTCTCCTCAAAAATGTATCTTCCTTGTGCAGATTTGATTGATCCATTAGTGGCAAGCCCACAGTCCCTCCCCTAGGGTCCTTTTGCATCCACTGGGAAGTGTGAATCATATGCAAAGCACAGTGGAATCAGTTTGTCCTTGCCCAGCCTCCATCCTCACTTTGTGTAATAGCTCCAGGATTTTCCAACAGGAATCTTCTGGACAGTCATTTGTTCTCTTCTTAGGATTCCATAATTTTACAGTAGAGAGGCGCAGGGCAACTTCCATAATAATCTCATCTCTTTAAAAAAAAACAATAATAGAATAATCATGAGTTAACCTTTACTGAATGTTTAAGTGCACATACTATAGTAAGCACTTACCATATATTATCTCATCTAATCCTCACACATACATTCATAACAGAAACACTACAATTCCCATTTTATAAATGCAGAGACTGAAAGTCAAAGGGCCGATAATGTAGAACCAGGCATTTGCACCCACGTGCCTCTGACTTCAAAGTCTATACCCCTGGCCACTATGCTTTGGGCTGACTCAGAATTCCTTTTTTCAAAGTAGAGGATTAAATGCTCTGAGATGCACTCAGTAAAGAACCCTATTTAATGTTGCTTAATATGAAACAACATCAACAGCTTTGCTAAGCTCTGCCAGGGACCATTGCCGCAACCGGCAGGTACATCCCTTCCTGACCTCTGTGCTCAGAACAGGACAATTGTGTAGAAATTGGAATAGTGGTATTGCTGGTGGTGGTGATGATGGTGATATGATAGAATTTACTGAGAGACTAGTATGTGCTAGGCGCTTTGCATGCTTTATCTCATCTAATCTTCACAATTACGATAAAGTGTGAGTCCTATTATTATCCTATTCAGTAGATGGGGACACTGGAACATCAAGAGCTATCTTGCCCAAGGTCATACCACTAGGAAATGGTAGAACAGGGATTTGGACCCAGACCTGCCTGAATTTTCAGCCCCTTGGATGGTGTCTGCTTGAGCCCCACCCACCCTGGTAGCTCAGACTCTCAAAGGACCTGATGATTTTCTCTCAAGGTCTTAAGCACGCCCAGAAAAGGCAGGCCCCCTTGTCCATCCGTCCCTCTGCCTTCTAGAGTGCCAAACATCAGAGCCTGTGGAGGCTCTGCTGTCAGCCAGAGAGCTCTTCTGCAGAGCCTGTGAGGGAAAGGGAGTCCCACAAGCCCCATTGCAGCAGTGTGGGCATCGCTCTATGTGGAACCCTATAGACCGGGAGTAGATTAAGGCTCCGAGATACACGAATTTCAAAATTGAAGCAATAAAGCACATTTTTTTTTTCTCAGCTTGCAATTGCCCCTTAATTGGACCATGAATAGCAATTACACTATAAAGCCTAACAGGAATGTGTGGGTAATTAGAGTATGTCTTGGGTGGTGGGTTTTAATGGAGGAACCCGGGTAATCATTGAGTGACTTTCACCCTCTACCAAGTGATAAAATCATCATGAAACGCCTATCAGTCACTCAGAAAAATTGAAAGTGTGATTTTAATTCCTGCTAGAATAGGTCTAGGAAGGCTGGAAAGCCACTCTGCCCAGAAGGCTCTGTCTGTGTCCTTGAAGAAGTGGGAGAAGCAGAAGCAGAGGTGCTCCCACATTCTGGGAAATTACAATGTCCCGTCTGCAGCTGCTTTGCACACATCACTTACTTCAGTCCTCAGCATGGCTTTGTGGGGAGCACATTTTTATACCCATTGCCCAGATAGAGGCAATGAGACTCAGAGTAATTTAAAACTCATACAGCTGCTAAGTGACTGATCTAGAATTTAAATACAAGTGTTTAACTTAGGTCAAACTTTACATTCATGACCTTTCAACTCAACAGCTGCTCAACATTTACTGAGCACTTATGATGGGCAGCGCTTTCTATAAATCATGTGATTTAATACTTTCAGCAGCTATGTGAGGTAGGTTTTTTTTTTAATCACATTTACAAGTGAAAAGGTAGATATTTGATAGGAGTGGTAATTCTTATCTCGGAATATCACCTTCCCCTACCCTTCTCATCACACACACACACACACACACACACACACACATACACAAGCCATTTCTTCTGTCTCTCTATCTCTATTTTCCAGTAGCTGAAGCCACATTTTGGGGGTTCCCTTGAAAGCAGTACATAAGATAATACAGGAGATAACTTAAGGGGGATGGAGAAATGGCACAAGAAACCGAAGGCCCCCCAAAATGGATAAGCTAGTGAATAGCTACCAGTGTCAGAATCTGAGGTTTCACCTCACAGGGAATAGAAAACAGGATAGACTGCACACACCAGCATTACCTCAACTGAGGAACAACAGAGCAGGTATTCATGTACCAACTTCGCTAGTCATGGTAGAGGAATCCCAGAAGTGGGAGAGTTAATTCTTCCATGCTTCCTTCCAGCTCATATTGAACATAGCAAAAGGAGTTCCAGAGAAAGAGAAGACCCTCAGCAAACCAGTTCAGGCCCTTATAGGTGGTAAGGCAGGGGCAGGGCACCAGTCCTACAGCAAAGGAACAAACGAACCAAGAAGCAATGGAGAGGCAACAGAAAGCATAGCTTTGGAACCAGATAGACTAGGCCAGGTAGGTTTGCTATGTCACCCCTGACAGTGATTGATCTAAGCTAATGGGCTCACCACCTTTTATTCAGTTCAACTCACATGTGAGCCAGGTGACGGATGCCCACATCACAGAGTAGAGTAGAAGATTCCAAGGGATAAAACTTGTCAGATCTTGTCTCTGCACTTACCTGGCATATAGTTCAAGATATTAATTCACCCATGCCTTGAAACTGCCTTAAACCCAAACAATAAGAGGCAGTTTCTGGTCTAGCCAAAATACCAAATCATTCTTCATCTAGGTCCTCTAAAGTAGGAAAGTGTAATTTATAACTTCTCTATCCAGGGGATCATAGATGACTTGGACAATCTATTGAAATCTCCTAGCTCCCATCCCAGAAATACACACAGAAGCTACAAAAAGACATCTTACAGAAAGCAGATGGGACACTTCCACAATCATCTGGGGGAATCAATATGTAAGCTCAAGGACATTTAGTGAATTTGCTGGATTTTTGCCTGCTGTGTACATTCCCAAGTCCTAATCCTGGTCTTGATATAAGCCTACCACATGGGACTCTTGGAAGAAAAGCATGCTGAATGGTATCTATGGGTGGCTGAGGGCCAGATACGACCCTATTTCTCCTGATTCCCAACAGCACTGGGACCATATGCTTCAGTAGGGACAAAAGCATTTTGTGAATCATTTGCTCAGTTGGGCTTTGGGCCAATGGTTTCTCTTCATGTCAGCATCCTCCCAGAAAATGATTTAGGTCAAACTCAAGGATAAATGCTGACTGGTTTATTCCAAGCCCTCAAGTATAAGAAAAGCAGTGATGGAAAATAGAAACCAAGACTGGAGTTACTTAACCTGGCTAAGAGACGTCAGTCTTCCATGGAAAAAAAAAACACACACACACCAATCTGCTAACATCTAGGATGTGTCTTGGCTTGTTCCTTTTGGGAAGGGAAACCTCCACATGGGGGTGATATAATATTTCACTACCTTTTTATAATTGAATTCCTACACTTTGCTTGCTACAATTCCTCTTCCTTACGAAGCAGAATAGGTCAGAACTGCACAGCAGCGGGACCCATAACTTGACATTGTCCTGTGTCCTCATTTTCTTCTCCCTTTATTCACTCCTACAATATTCCAGGACAGAGAGACCCATTTGAAGCTTCAGAGGAGGAGTCCTACTATTTCTACTCTGTGCCCAGGGGCTCTTCAATGTAAGAATAGACTCTATCCCACTGGGACTTCGGGGGACTGAGGAGGGAATCACTTAACCACAAGTATGCTGCAGAGCAATCCCCTCCTCCCCCAGCTAAGCTCTCTTTCTGTGGAAGAGGAATCTGCTACCATCTGTATGTGACAAGAGCAAGTGGCTAGGGGACTGTTTAAGTCACTGGTAAGGGTTTATTCCTCTTTAGAGATTAAAATAGAGGTATATTTTATGTCTTTTCCCAATCTTCCCTGTTTCTCCCTTACCTTCATTTGTCCTCCATAAAGTATATAGTTATCAACATGCCTCTCAAATGTCATACAACCAGGGAAGACACTGGAGACAAAAGAGTGACAGAAAAATAACAAGAACTTTACCCGTCCTCACACTCCCAGTCTCCTGATACACATCCTACAGATTAGCACGTTGTGGAGTCATGGACACATGGGCTTGGGAACCAGGTAGTTCTTGTCAGACAGCGGAGCCTCAAGCTACCTGTGGGACCCTGGGCAAGACTTTCTCTGAGTGTCTGTTTCCTCAGAGCAAAGTGGTGACACATCTGTCAGGGTTGTTGAGAGGATCACACGAAATATCATACATGAAATATTGGATTTTAAGTGCCCAGTAGATGTGAGGGCTCCTCCCTACTGCTCTGAGTTCCTGGAAGTCTCTATCACCTTTCCCGTGCCATGGTTAAAGCATAACTACATTACAATGGATCCCACAAAACTAGAAAAGGGGACACATTTTTAAAAAGGATGCATAACCATAGGAAACACACCTGACTTCCGAGATCTTACTGAGACATAGGATAGGGTTGCCAGGTAAGCATCCAGTTAACTATGTTTTTCGTTTAAGCATATCCAAAGAGTGCAGAGGAATATATTTGCACTAAAAAAAATGACGTATTGTTTATTCAAACTTCAAATTTAAGTGGATGCCCTGTATTTTTCCTCACTAATTCTGGCAACCTCCCTGTGCATATGCATTTCACTGCTCTGAGCTGCCCTACTTGGCTGACTAGTGTGAGACCTCAAGAGCATCAGTCAATTTAGGTTGCTTTAATTTGGATCCTGAGCCATGACGACTGTCCTGCATAATCTTACTCATGTTTTAGGCAACTCTGGAAAGGTATTAACAAGCTTCGGGCAAGCAGGAACAAATATCTTCTTATGATATGTAGATTTGCCAAAAGCAATACAATAGCGAAATGAAAACAGAGCAGCTAGAACCAGATAAACACGTTACCTCTTCATTCAGTGGCATTGATCTATAAAGGAAATTTAAAATTTTTGTCATAAGAGTGTGGAGATATACTTTTAGTAGATTTGCCAGGAGCAATATAAAAGCAAAATGAAAACAGAGTGGCTAGAACCCATAGAATGCTTGTTACTTCTCTATCCAGAAGCATCAAACTCCAAAGGAAATTTCAATATTTTGTTTTGTTTTAAGAGTGTTTCTGTGTCTGTGCTAACATAAGAAATTGGAGAAGAAGGACAGAGAAGATTTGTCCAGACAGAGAGAAGATGCAATGTGTCCATCCAGATGCTGGAGTTGTGGCTGCCCTTCCTTAGAGGAAGGTGGTTCTTTAGAGGGAGGTAGAGACAAGTAGACTCTTACAAATATGTGCAGTGGGAAAATCTGAGCTCACAGGGCAGATTCTGTAATCCTGCTTTTAGATTAATATTTTTGAGGCATTTCCATGTTTGCTGTCTTCCTGTTATTCCATCTATCTCTTGCTATGTAACAACTCTCCCTCCAATGGCTTAAAAACAATAACTACTGTTTATTATCTCTCAAAATTCTAGAGCTCACCTGGGCTTACCTAGGGTGTCTTTGCTCCTCATTCAATTGGCTGGGATGGCAATTATTTGTAGGCTTGACTAGGCTAGACCAACCAAGATGACTCACTGAAATGACTAATGTTTGGGAGCACTGTTGGCTGGGAACTCAGTGGGGTGGTCAACTAGAGAGCTGGCTGATCCTCTACCCAGCCTCTCCACACTGATCGACCTTCTACCAGTGTAGCAACTGCATTCCTACTGCACAAAACCTGTACATGTCTTTAGGTCTAGATTTGCAAGTTATGCAGGGTCACTTCTACCACATTCTAATGGTCAAAGCAGGTCCAAAGGCCAGTCCATGTTCAAGGGAAGGGGATTTGTTCTCACCTCTAGATGCAGGGAGTGGGAAAAAAAAAAGAAAATTACCACCATCTTTAATTATTCAGAGTTCATTCTGTGGATACAGATTGCTTACATTCCTCTCACATGCAAAATACACTTCTCTACATCCCAGTGATCACAAAAGTCTTATTCAATTATAGCATCAGACTTGGACTTTAAGACCAGGATCTTATCGTTTAATCATGTCCAAAAGTGTATGAGAAACTTACCCTGATGGATGTGCCATTCTTTGGGGGTAGGTCTTTAGTGTAGTTCTTCTAGATCGGATGGCCTATGAGTTAAAGAGACACAGCTCAACATGCACTGATAACAGACATAGGGCAACTACTATAGAAACTAATGGTCACAGGGAGAGGAAATATGAGGCACATAAACATCACTGTTCCAGAGCAATTCTGAATTCTTCCTGGGCACATGTCACAACTCCCCCTCCTCTGGGGGTAAGGGATGTATACGGATCAGGACCTGGGTTTGCACCCTCAGGTCTTAGTTGTTAGATATGTTTCTCCTCAGATCCTAGTTTTGTTGTCTGGGCCATTGGTTCCACCCTCTGAGTCATCTCTCCTGTATTGACTATATTTTCTTATTTTCTACATTCTCGCTGCTCTGACACTTGGAGCTTTACATTGGAGAGATTGCCCCTCCGTGGGCTAGCTAACTCTTAGATATAGGAAACTCCCTCCTCTTCTAGTACATCTTTGACATCAGCCAATCCAGAGCTGACAGCCCCAACCATCTAGTTTACCAAATTCTCACCCACCAATATTCCTTTTGCCCTAAATCATACCAGGGCCAAGTATTGGACAACTAGGGACCACCCCAATAACCCAGAGCCCACCTGAAATTATGCAAACTATCTAATCTTGGACTTACTCAGCATATCTACCCTACTTCATCCATTCCTTCCTGCAAGGCTCTGGATCATTCTTTCCCTTCTCTCCCCTCACTGCCTCCTGACCATCTCTGGTCCTTCCCCATGGTCCGGCAGGGTGTGGCATGATCTGTGAATATAAACTTCATCCTTCAAGACAGTTATTTCCATGTCTGCTGTCTCACCATACCTGATTAAAACAAATACTGGGTACATTTTAATACATCTCCTTTTACCTAACAAAATGATCCATATTTATAGTGCAATAGCTTTCTCAGGCTCCTTCCTGTCCAAAAAGATTGGGTTTATAGAGGCCTCCTCATTTCTTGTTAGTCAAGGTTTGATCATGAAGGAGATCTACTTCAAGTTCTGTGGAATGTGGGATTTATTATAGTAACTAACCTCCACAGTTGTGGAAGGAACTGAGTCAGTGAAGGTCTAAAAGAGAAAGGTGGGTGAACAGAGGAAAGACACAGACTGAGTCTCCTGGACAAATGGAGCAGGTGGACAGGCTGAAGTTGCTGAGAAAGTCTACCAAAGTGGACTGTGAAGAGGATCTGGGGGAGACTTCCATGGAAAGCTATCACTTTTGTGCAGCTGCTGTCTACGACGGACCATAGGCAAGTGTCTGATGGGACCACTGGGACACTGTTGCCTCACAGAGCTAGGATCTGGAAGATCTGGATGCAGAGCAGATGAGCCCAAGGATCATTTGGAAGCCATCTGTGTTTGACCTCCATCCGATCTTTGGCATACTTTCCTTTACTCCAGACATTCAGTTTTTCTCTCCTTTGCAGAGGACAGGCCTTCCCATGCCTGTGACGGGAGACTGTTTCTCCTTCTCTGACTCTTTGTGGACAGAGTTGGTTTGTACTGTCTCAGCATTATCTACCCCGCCTTCACCCTGTGGTCCAAGACAAAACAGGCGACTGACAGACTGTAATATAGTTTAAATCCTGACCCCCTGGAGCTCATTCCTCCCTTTCCTCCTTCCCTTTTTCTTGGTTTCTATGCTTTCTTTATGCCAGGCCTATGCACTGAGGGCTTGTGATGCACCTAACACTGGGCTCGGTGCTGGGGCAGATCACACCATGAGTAACTGAGTGAAGATGCAGCTTTGTGTATCTGTGCCTGCCTGCCTGCCTTATTCATTCATCTAACAGTTGTAATTTGAGATAGTATTTGCAGGACTTTGTGTGGGGATGAGGGAGGCACCCAGCTCCTTCTCTAGCAGAGAACAGAAGGCACAGACCCTTGGGAAGAGGCACAACGGGTATCGCAAAAGCCAGAGGGCAGTTGAAGACAAATTGCTGGAAGGCACTGAGGTTGAAAAGATACATTAAAGTCAGATTCGGGGAGACCTTTAATGCTTGTCTAAGGATTTGGGCCTGTTTCTCTGCTTAATGGGAAGTCATTAAAGATTTTTGAGATGTAGAAGCCTATGGTAGGAGCTGAACTTCAGGGAAGTGCAATGCCATGGGAGGATTCAGAGGTGGGGATGGTGAGTTCGGCTTATCACCTGGGGACTGAGGAAGGAGAGCTATCCTGGAGTGATTTGTCACATGAGTCTTGGAGCTGGAGTCCCCATGGTGTGCATAGTCTTGGGCTGATTGCCAGTAACTCTGAGCTCTCACAGTTGTGGGTGTGGGAGGTACTGAGGAGTGGTTGTGCCATCCTGTTGGCAGTGGGGCATCAAGATTGTAGGACCAGGATGCTGGGATGTAAGGCCTGCCAGAAGGCAGGGTTGTCTGCAGGACTCAGGAGACCGTATCACACAAGACAAATTCACTTGGTCACAAAAGAGCCAGTAAACTCTTCTTTTGGCCAAGTCCACTCTGACAAATGAATCTTTTCTTGCCACCAAATCAATAGTCATTGAACTAAAGAATTGTTGGAGATAATTTTTAACTCAGTGGAGCCTATTTCCTATAAATCATATTTATACATCCATTCATTCACAAATATCAGTTAAGCATGTGCTGTGGCATCATGATAGGTAGCACATTGATGGTGGGGGTGGGAGTGTGCCTGTCCTTTCTCTCATGAAATAATGGTGATGGTAGATGGCAGGATATTCTTTCCCTTTTTTCCTTTTCTTTTTTTAAAATAATGTGTTTGTTTGGCCAAATAAAATATTGACAATCTTATGTTAATACCCCACCTCCCTCCCTAGTCCCTGATTCTCTGGATAGAAATCATTGCTTTGTGACAGAGGCTACACATAGTTTTTATCCTGTTCAAATGTTTATTATGGACTTAAAAAGGCAACGATGATATTCTTATCAAGTTTCTGCATGACAGGAATAGGAAAGGGTTCTAATACGTAGGTATCCAATATGCTGGATGGCGGTCCAGAGCTTTCTGAAAAAATGGCCAGTGCCATCAGGAGATGGATTAGGGAAGCAGCTGACAACACAGAGGAAGGTGGTGCTGAAAGTAGAGGCACCATAGTTCAGACCACAGCTGGACCAGGGGTCTGGAGCTGGCTACTGCACTCTGAAGAGCAACACCGACAGATGTGGGGAATCTAGGAAAGAGTGGCCAGTATGGGGAAGCCATTCTTTTGGAATAGAAACAAATGAAAGACAGGTGTTTCATTTAAAAAAAAAGTGATGGCTTGAGGCAAAAGGTAAAGAGTAGCCTAAGAGTGCTTATAAAAAGAACAACAACAACAAAAACCCACCAAGTTATACTGCTGTATTATAGAGATTTCTGAATATTTTGTGAATCCACCAGAAGGCAGAACTAGGGATAGTGGATGGAGACTACAAGAAACCCCGCTGGTCTTACTATCAGAAAAAAAAAAAGAAAAAAAAAGAAAAAAAATCCCAACTATTGGCATTTGCCCCACCTGGAATATATCGCTGTTTTGCCTACTTCCTCATTCAGGGTATAGCTTCTCAATGAACAGTCCTCATGCTGGAGCGTTTGGTGCATCTCAAAACCAGTAGCCACTAACATGCCTGGCTCCTCGTGGGGGACAGGCAGGTGTGTTGAATTTAATTAAATGATTTGCTGCTCAGGTGTTGATTGGTGTCCAGCATGGCAAGTTCTCATAAAATTCTTTCAGGACTCACTCAGTTTTGTTGATCCACAAGTAGGGATTGCCCAGCACACTAAAATCTTAGCTTTTATTCCCTGTGGTACAGGACTTCTTGAGGCTAAAACAGCACTCTGCCTCAGTTTCTCCATATGTACAAAAGAAACTCCCAGGAGTCCACAGCCTAAATGGTGAATAATTGGAGATATACAAAGCATGATTGACTTGACAACGATTGATTGACAATGATTGAGGCTCAACAGAGTCGGGCAGAAACAGCAGGGAGGAAGGACATAGCTGCTGTGGGGTCAGATAAGGTTCACAGAGGAAGTGGTATTTGTGCTGTTTGCTAGGGGGGAGAGGAGTAGAGGTTTGAGGCAGGAGGTGAGACAGGAGAGCATGGGTAGAACCAACCTGGAACTATTAGAAACAAGATGGTCTGGGGAAGCTAAAGACAAGATTTGACATGAGGCGAGCACAAACTTTGAGAGGGGAGGGTTGAAGTGACAAAAGACAAAGCTATACAAATAGTTAAAGGGTCTTGATGGTCTTCTGGGACGGACTAAGGGGCTAGTGATATCCTGTGGACAACTGAGCTTCTTCTCAGGGTGGGCTATTCTGTGGACCATGGAGCCTTGTAATTATGTGAGTTTCCCAACTTTAACCCACATCTACTTAAGTAATCTCCATATCCAAAGGAGCTGCCATATAATGACTAAGATTTCTGGTGTGTTGTCTGCCATCAGAGAGATAGGACATTGGTAATCATGTTAGAAAACGATCTTTATTTTCCCCTTCAAAATAAATGCTTTCTCTCCTCTCTCTTCTGCCTGCTTCTCTCATTTTGTTGGCAGTAAGAATGAGGCTTTGACAAATGATCAGGTGAGCTGCCTTCAGACTAACAACAAAGGCAGTTTTAAAAAATTATTATTTTATATTTAAAAATAAGCTTGGCTTCTACAAGTGTTCCTGTTTTCTAGACTGATGACATTTCAGGTGGGCCTCCATTGTGAAGAGTAAACACTCCAAGTTGCTCCTTCTCCTTGTAGGCTTCTTTAAAGCAGAGGCTGTTTGCTTGGAGAATCATGTTTTGATAAATACACGTTTTAAAGCAAAGTTCCCTTCACCTCATACCCAACAGCAGGTATTAAAACTTCACTGAAAATGGACATCAGAAAGTAGGAAGATTGTCCTAGGGCCATGGATATAAAAGGCTTAAGGACTCCAGACAGTTTTAATAAGATAATTAGAAGCCACAGCCTGAGTTGAAGATTAGACTTTGCTCTTTTTTTTTTTTTCAGTAGAAAGCACAAGAGAAATAATGATTTTTAAAGACATCAGAGCAAAACGAGACGGGAGGGGGAAATGGAGGAGGAGGAGGAAGAGGAGGGATGCCAAGAAGAAAATCTGCAACCATTTGCATGATAAACAAACACTTCCAGGCTGCTTGTCCTTACCATAAACACTGGAGTAGAGGGCTGGCTGGTCTGAAAGGAGGTGGTTGGGAATCTGGATAAAGCAAAAGGGAAAATGAGCCCCTCAGCCAGGTCACCACCAGCCATGCCTAAGCCCTGCCAGGAGCAGGGCTTCTAACACTTTTCCTAAGAAAATGACGTTGCAGATAAGGTGCTTTACCTATCTCTCCTGTCCCAGGTGGTCTGGATGCTCACCACATCACTCCTGGGACCCTGCTGTCTCCTGGAAAGGCAATCCTGCCTGCCAGCCGCCTCTTGGACTAAGGCGGTCCCACGTGTGGGTCCCATTCGCTTTCTCAAGCATCACCCACCGGCTTTCCTGTCAGTCTCCTATCCCTTTCCTTCCCTTCTCATCTCTTCCTTCCAGTGGTGACGCTAAATAATTCCAAATAAATATGATGACCCTGCGAAGCAAACTGCTATGGAGTGAAATATTATAGTTAAGAGTACTAGTTAGTCAACAATGAGCACTACTGCTAGGACTTCCTAGCACACCATACACATGGTATTCAAGGCTATAAAGCAGAATCTCCTGTTAACCTCCTACGAAACCTGCGAGGAAGCAAGTTCTTATACCCAAGATAGTTCATGGCTGAGAAACAGAAAGACTGGTTACCATGTGTGAGGTCACACAGCTAGTGACTGGCAGACAGGTGTTGGGGCCCCATGCATGTGGTCAGTCTCTAGAACACTGACAGTAAGCGGCTGACCATCCACCCTCCTCATTGTTTGCTTACCCGTGTGAGCATGAAACCCAAGATGCCTCTTTGGTATTTTTCTTACATCAGCAATTCTGACGAGTCTGATTTTCTGAATTTAATTTCCGTGACTCTTGATGAAAAGGATCAAAGAGTGGCTTTCCTGACCTTGCCCGAACCAACAAAACTCCCCAGGGCTCCAGCAACAGTGAACATGGAATTTGGAAACAGGCTTCAGGGCTGTGCCTACCTCCCCCAGAAGCCACTGACAGGCTCTGGATAAACACTCTGAGCCTCAGTTTCCTCATGGAGATAATATCTTCCTCATGGAGCTATGATGAGGGCTAAATGAAATCCTGTATCTAAAAGACCGAATACAAAACCTGTCACAAAAATGTGCCCAGAAAATACAAGTCCCTGCCCTCACTCCCTCTACTCCTCGGTAATCCCAGGCTTGTGCTGGGTGGTGCTGGGGACAGCAGCAGCCTGGTGTCACTGCTTCATGTGGAACGTTCCTGGTGGCACAGCCAGAGAGAGGGACTGGCTGAATCTCCCCTTCCTAGAGCCCATACTGCAGGCAGCAGGGTGAACTGGGGTGATCATGCTGTTGAGGTGCCACCTTAGGGTGGAGGCAGGACCTGTTTTCAGTTCGTCCATTTAGTCACCTTCCAGCCCCAGCCTCTGTGGGGGTGTTGAGAGTTACAGACAATGATACATGAGAAGTATTCGGTATAATGCCCAACCTAGAGGAGATGGTTAATGCACGTAAGTTCTTTTCTCCCTTTTATTTCCTTTCATGTTCAGATTCAGTCTTCTGCAAGGGATTGTGCTCTCTGGCCTGAAGGATTTGGAAGATGAACAAAACGAGCTCTGACTGTCGTCGGATCCCGGGACCCTTTCCAGGTGAAAGATGCACATCGCCCTGAGGAGAGAGCCGCAGAAGGGGCATGAAGGATGAGCCATCTCCCTCCTCAGCACTGGGTCAGGGAGGCAGAAAATCACAATCACCAGAAGCCGTTCTTCATTTTCTGCAATGAAATTTGGGAGGATCATCTTCAATCAGTGTCATTGCGGGAAGAGAAGGAGCCACTTTGTATGTTAACTCTGATTTCCCACAAAAAGAAAACCTTGATGAGGCCATCCCTTGGCATCTGCCATCAGCCCTTCATACGTGCCCCACCTGAGCCACCCATCACCTTCTCTCCATCGTGCACAAAACACAGCCCATCCACTGGGCTGTCATTCTCTGTCAACCTCATCTCCACCTTGATTCTTGGGGGTGCTCCTTTTCTGACACCCTCTGTCATTGGGTGGGGCTCCTGAGGTCTCTTGTTTCTCTTTCCTGCCACACATATGCCATCTAAGGGGCTCTGTAACACCCCCCACACATGGGTCACCACGATTGGCCTCGTTCCTGAGTCATGATGCTACCTACATCTTTTATTTCCTTTTTGCCTCACTTTTAGGGCTTGAGAAATTACAAATTTGGACTCTAGGCTATGATTCCAACATGGCGCCTTGCTGAAGTGCCTTGAGGTGCTCGACCTGAGACCCTGTCAATTTTATTCAAGTCATTAGAATGTCTCTTCCAGAGCTTTTCTAGCGGGATGACCCCGTGTTTTATCCCAGTCCATAGGTGAAGCCTGAGTACAATCTAAAACATTTTGTAAGGATGAGCCATCCCTCACCCTCTCCATTGCTGTCATCCTGGTATAAGCTGATTTCATGGGTCACCTGCATTGCTGTAATAACCACTTGCCTGGACTGTCTGCCCATATCTTACTTACCCTCCCCATGCACCTCCAGAGTCTATTCTCAGAGCAGCTGCAAGAGAGGGCTAACTAAACATAAGTGAGAGCTGCTCAAAGCCCACTGATGGCTCCCTCACCTTGGGAGGAGAAAGCTTGTCGCTCTCTAGCCCCCACTCTACTTCAGGCCAGGCTGCCCACCCTCTGACCTCACCTCCTACCCTCCAACTCTGCCCCTTGGTTCCTCCTGGCTGTTTCCAGCATTTGAGGCAGACCTCTACTTCAGAGAAATGCTCTTCTCCCAGAAATCCTTGCAGGTTTTATTTTTTTTTTCCTTTTCTTCACTTCCTTTATTTGTTTCCCCGCAAAAAAAAAAATCCAACCTTTTCATTGAGTTCTTCAGTAAACACTCTTTTAAATTGCAACCTTTACTTCCTGCACACTGGTATCTATCATTCTTATTCCCCTTCCTGGCTTTATTGTTTTCTTCACAAGGCTTATCATTTTCTAACCCACGATATATTTTACCTATGTTTTGTCTGTCTCCTCCCGATCAATTTTAAGCTCCATGAGGATGCGAGTGTTTTCTGCACCCCAGCACCTAGAACGCTTTCTGGTGCAGAGTGGGTCCTCAGTAAATGCGTGTGAAATAAATTCATTCTAGTAATGCTAGCCAAGACCAGGACCTGGTCATCTCTCCATCCATCCCCTTGCAGTTTGATTCCTCATCACAATGCACATGGCCCTTGACTGGCCCCCTAGTTTGCCCATAGCAGGACAATGATAAAGGCCTAGTTCCTTCCTTCAGGAAATAAATCTATCCCAACTTTTTTTCAGTCATTATTTATACCCTAACTCCAACTAGATTTTTCATTACCATGTGTCACTGACTTTAAGCAACTCTTTCAAGTGCTGATGACCTTGGCACACCTGTTCCCCATTTAAAGGCCAGGATGGAGATGAAGGATGGCCCTGTTATTATTACAACTTGTCAAGAAACCTCATTGGTTGGATCAATCCAGACAACCTTCATTCAGAGGGAAGAGACAAATCAGTCATACCAGTTATTTGACAAGGTGTCAAAGACACAATGGTTATTTGGCTGAAATGAAATATCCTATTAGGTGGGTTGGTTTTGTTTAGAAACATGACTTCCCTCTAAGACTCTATAGAGTCTACACATATACCCCGTTATTCAAATGCTTAGACAATAAGCCCAAACTTGCCTTGTTTACTTGTCCTAAAATCAGGAACTTGTAATTTAGGGTGGACATGGGGGAAAATTCCTAGCCATTCCCCTATAATAGTATTTGTGAGTTTCAATAGGCAGAGTCAGATAGGCTGCACCTGAGACAGATTGGGAAACTAATAGTATTCATAGAGTGGCAGTACTGGTTGAGCACTTTGCGTGCATACTGTTACTTATCTCTCAGAATAGCCCTCTAAGATAGGTTTTATCATCACATTTTACTGATGAGAAAACTGAGGTGCAGAGAGGTTCAGTAATTCTCCAGAATTATTTGATATGTAGCATGAGAGTTGAGATTTGAATCTGGTACTGTCTGACTCCAGGCCCAGTTCCTTTAGTGTTTCAATCCCTATTCTCATTCTTTCTCTTCTCGGCTAGTTCTGTGGCCAGTTGGATCAGAGTTGTCTCTTGGATATGCTCCTTTTCTGACACCCTGTGTCACCCATTGGGGTTCCCTGAGGTAGCCAGAGGTTCAGAAGGAAAAGTAGATTGAATATCCAATCCCTTCCCCTTGCATGATCCTTGGAATGTCTCTGCTTTCCAGCTATGTACACAAACATTGAGGGATCATCCATTCTTCAGTTAACATCCACGGTCAATATTACTTACTTAATTCTATATTAAGATTCAGTCAGTTATTAGAAAGAGAAATCCACCTTAAATGTCTTCAGGAATAAAGCAAATGTATTGGCCTCCTAAAAAGTCCTATGGGTAGCACCAATTTCAGCAACGGTGGAATACAGGTGCTAAAATGATGGCACTAGGAATATGTCCCTCTTTATCATGTCTTTTTCTTTCATGTCACCAAACTCTCCACATCAGGTAGCAACTTGGTTACAATTAGCTACACTTATCTCACCTGAGCAATCCTAGAAGAAAGAGGCAGTTTCTTTTCCATCATTTCCAGGAAAACTCAGGAACTGAGTATCATTGGTCTGGCTAGGGCCATGTGCCCATCCTGAACTCACAAAATGGCCAGGAAAATGGAACAATTTGATTAGCTAGACATAAAACAGAATGGGGTCAGCCCCACTGGAACAACATGGGTGAAACGTTGGGGAAAGGCATTTTCAAAGGCAAATTAGAGTGTTATATCTTCAGTAATGGCAAGTGGATACTGGACATTCAAATAAATAAAGCAAAACAATACAAAACATCCAGCCAAAATGATAGATAGCCACCAAACCAACTGTGTGATATAGGGTAACTTGCATATGCTCTATGTCTATCAGTTTGCTCATCCAGAAAACAAATGTACAGTGTATCTCACAACATTATACCAAGGATACCAATGATACCAAGTTTGAAATTGCTTAGCACAATTGTTGACGCTTTGTAAATCTTCCAAATAGCATTTTATTATTTTGTATTATAATGCCCCAGGCCTCGTGAGTCTTCTTACACCTTCCTATATGCAACTTGATTGCCTCACTTTCCTTATGCCTCTGGCTCCTTATTTGAATGCCCCAGAATTTCTCAGATGATTTTGATGATTTTTGATGGCTACAGCGTCCATGGGAAGCTGGAACTTTCAGAAAGGTTGCTACAAAAGCTGTTGGCAGCCATCATTTTTCAACGAGGGCTGCATGTGTATGATTCTTGTGGACACTGTATGAGGCAGAGGTACACATCTCATTATCCTGTTAATCCTCTCACATGTCGCTATTTTGCTATAATCTCCTTTCCCCAAAGACAAGAAGGAAGAGGGAGACAACAGTAACACACATGACAGATTGTGCTTTGATATACATGAAAGATCTGGGGTGGGGAATAGCATCTTCTGTAGAAAATACTCCATAAAATTTGGCCCCGGTAGCAATTAACTGGTTGAGGACTATCTTTTGGGAGAAGTCATATTAAATAAGCTGTGGAGATAAGCTTCTGGGGACAGCCTCTTCTTTCCCTTTCTTCAAATCCGTTCTGTAAATATTTCAGGAAAAGTCCTGAAAGCTGCCTCCCTGGTGGTGGATAGCATTGTTTGAGAAAACACAGTTTATAAGCAGTGTTCTTTGGAATACTTAAAAAAAAAAAGTCAGCCAACTTTACACTGACGGAACATGAAAATGGGACAGAAAACAAAGGAACTCCAGGGAGCGGGTGGCCATGACACAGAGGATTCGGTTTTCTCATTTTGTTTTTGACACGTTCTTTGTCTGAATGTAAACTTTTTTCCATTTCAGAAGAAGGGAAGTGCATCGCCATTAACATTCACTCATTAAACCAGGATTTGTTCTAGAGTCAGGAGATAGATCCATGAAAAAACTGACAAGGTTGTTGCTCTCAAAATCTGATGCTCTAGTCAGGGAGTCAGAAAATCAACAAATAATGAAGCAAGAAAAATACTGGAGAAAAAATGTAAGCCAAAGAGTTGAACCAGGTTTAGGTGACAGAGCGTGTACATGGCAATGCTGGACCAGGTGGTTGCAGCAGGTGAGTTGATGCACTGCTAGATCCTATTTACAAGCCAGTACACACATCTTCCAGCTGTGGGAGGGTAATTCTGTGGCCAGTGGCCTAAACCTGCAACCTTTTCCTGAGAATTGTACTTGGCTTGTAGGAGATGCCTGTGAGGCAGCCAATGACTGATTAAGTCCATGGTACAAAAGCCTGGCTCCCTCCTTCAAGGCAGGTTACCTATGAGCAATGATTTATGCGCCAGATCTTTCCCCCACTACAACCCATAGATCAGTCCAAGGCTAGACATTACCTAAGACCACCTCTAAGACTGTGTCTTTGTTCTCTTTTTCTCTTCCCCTCTGTGCTGCCCTCACTCCATCGCAGGCTTCCCCTGAGCATACCTTTCAATAAACCATGTGCTCCCAAACCCCTCTCTTAGGCTGTTTCTAGGAAACTCAACCGAGACGGTGAACAAGGAAGGCCTCTTTTGAGTTACTATATTTAAACTGGGAAATGACTGATGAAAAGGATCCAGGAATGCAGACACTTAGGGAAACAAATTTGGCATGCTTAAAGAACCAAGAGAGAATCTTGGGTGGAGGGCACTAGAAAGGGAGAAGTGGAAGAACAGGGGGTTGGAGAGTCATAAGAGCTGAGCCTAGATCTTATAGGATAAGGAGCCTGGATTTTAATCCAGGTGTAATGTGAAGCTATTTGAAAGTTTTGAGCAGTTGTGTGTTCCACTTACGTTTTAAAACAAAATCCCTCTGGAGAACGGATAATCCTGGGATCAGAATGGAAGCAAGGAGCCCAGGTAGGAGATTGCAAACAATAAACTTGGTTTGGACTAGAAACTAATTGTGGTGGACCTGTTATATGCTAGACAGCTGACCTACACTTTCCAACTTTTACTAACAACTCCAAGAGGTCTTATTCTAGCCATTTTAGAGATAAGGAAACTGAGACACAGATTGCTTAAAGAACTAATGTGAAATCACCCAGCTGTTAAGTGGTGTATCTGCTGTTTAAACCAGTCTACCTGGTTCCAAAACCATTGTTTTTTCTTACTGTACTGTCCTCCTCATCTGATATCCATGCACATGGTTTTCTCTGAAAAAAGCTCAATCTCTTTGGCTTGCCGTGTTTGGGTTATCAGAGGTGTTGGGGCATCTCTGTACAACTAGGGAGAGGAGTCCCTGCTGAGGCATCAGTGTGTTGGGCCCCCTGAAAGGCCAGTTGCCATTATTCAAACACATCTGTTTATAATTATGAGGTGCCCTTACACTTCCCCTCTTTGTCAACATAATTACTCTCAATTATATGAACACTCTGCCCTGACCAGCCCAGAGATCCACTCCCCTGCCAACTACAATGGTTGATTTCCAAAGCCCCTGCCATCCAGTCCAAACATATGGATCCTCTTCTCAGCTCCAAGCACAAGAGGGTTCAGGTCCAAAAACAGTGTGAATAGAAGCTACTTCTTGCTTTGTCTGGATCACTGTGGCAAGGCAAGAGATGGTTAAATTACCTAGGGCCAGGTTTGCAATTTGTCATGACTTTGTCATCTAGAGGGAAATGTTTAATGGGCATTTAATTTGAAAGTGGTTCTCTTGCCATGAAAAGCCATGACAATCCCAAAACTCTTCCTCCTAACATGATGCAGATAGAAAAAGAGAAGCCAAAGCTGTTTCCAGTAATCATTCCAGAATTAGGGCAGAGGAGATCTCCCAAAGTTCAAGGAAGGCACAGGTCAGAAGCTAGAGCTTTTTACATGGTTGATGAAGACTCCAGATTGAAACCCAAACTTTGAGAAAGGGCAGGTTGAAACGTTCTCTGTAGTTAGTATGAAACTTTGAAGTAAATATAAGATAAATCCAATGTGCACTAGAATATGGAAAGGAGAAAAAGAGGAGAATTATTATTTACTTAGCCTTCCTCTTACCAGGCATGTTTAAGGTGCTTTACCTCTATGATGACATGTAATCCTTACACCAATCCTATGGGGGGAGAAGATTATCATTCTGATTTTCTAGTGGAGGAAATGGACTCAGGGTTTAACAGTATGCCAGAAACTATACACTTAGTAACTTCTGTTGTTTCAAAGGCTACCATAATTTTCCAATCTGCAATGGTGAAAATGGAAAAGTATTCCAGCAAAGGGGAAGTCCAGAGGAGGAAGAAAACATGACTAGGAAAGAGAGATTGTCTTTGGAGACAGAGGATCAAGCAGCTCTTTAATTTGTTGTTGAGGGAATGGTTAGGAAAAATACACAATCCCAATGATACAGCCTAATGAGAGAAAGAGAGAGAGAGTGTGTGTATGTGTGTGTGTGTGCATGTGCACATGTGTACACACCAAAAATAACTGCATATAATTGCCTATCATTCATTTCATAGTGTATGGTTTAGTTGCTCTCAAATATTCCTCTTTGACCCTACTAATACAGAAGAACCATTGAAGTCTTTGTAATCCATGTACCATGCAGCTTGCTGAGTAGGTTACCACTTCCCAACACAAGACAGGGTCTAAACAATCCCATCTCCACAGAAGTAAGGCAGAGCTTAATCCTGTACTACTCAAAGGAAGTCATTAATTGCCCCACTTCAAATTCCAGACCTGTCATGATCACCTGAAGTTAAATCCACAGGCAGAGCAGAGCTGTTGATAGGTAGGAGTCTTTCCAAAGAATTTCCGGTGATCTACTTGGCTTCTCTCTGTTCTGCTCTATATTTTGTCAGAGTTTCTTTAAGCAATTTCCCTTGTTCCAGCAGATGTAGAGGCATGACTCTTATTTGCAGGCTGATGGTGCAGGCCCTCTGAGAATAAGGGGATGCTGTTGGGCTCCTTCAAAGGAGGTCCAGAGGTCACAGGAAGGTTAAGGAGCAAGAACAGCATCTTTGTAATGTCCTATTTGGAGAAATGTGTTGGGAGAATCTTGACTTTAGCATGGACTCCTCCTTAATTCTTCCCATTAAGGTGGTCCTGCCTCTATTCAGGAACTCAGATACAGTCTGTCCCTGATGGCAAAAAGTTTATGTTTCTCTTTAAATTTTTTTTCCTTTTCACTTCTTTTTTTTTTTCCACTTTCTTTGTTCATCTATTTGGCTCATCCTTTGCAATTTTTTTCCTTGTCCACCTAGAACTCAAGCTGGTCTCCTATGAACTCCTTTCTGAGTAATACACAGCCGACTACAGTGGATTGAATTTTCCTTTATCCTCTGGTGTGTCCTTTGAGAATTGAGAAATGCAATTGCCAATCTTAGCAGGGTTCAAAGAGAGCTGTATTCAGAAAGAATAAGTGAGAATATGATCAAGCAAGCATTTTCAAGTCTCAGTAAAATGCATTTTGCTGAATAGACAAGGCTGAGAAGGCAACTTACAAAAAGCAATCCTCTAACCAAAACAGCATGGTGATGTTCCCTCGACTTTGAAAGACCTCTCGCCTGGCCAGAGAGATAGCCATCTAGTTGATTCAACTATATGGGATCCTAAAACAATATTTGGCAAACTCTGGACCAGTTTTCATAATTCCTCTCCCATGAGTTCCTAATTAGGTCCCAGTGATAGAGATAAATATAAAAAGAATCATAGCAAACACCAATTCCAGACCATCACACGTCAGGGGACTGTTCTAAGCACTGTTCCGTGTTATCAATGACAACTCTGTGATATAAGTATTATTAAAATCCCCACTTTACAGGTGAGAAATTGAGGCTTAAGTGAGACAAAGTGGCCACACTCATCAAAGTCGATGCTCTTGGTGCTTTGTGTCTCTGTTAAGGTTAACTACAGATTAGAGCCCCATGCAGGGGGAGGAAGGCCTCATAAGGTGTGGGGTGCCACAATGAGCCAGGTACCATGTGAGGAAATTTATAGGTGATTTATGATTTAATTCTTACCACAATCCCTCTGGCAGGTTACTTTCATTATCCTCCTTCTGTTCTGCATATATGGAAATATAGGCTCTGGGCTGTTAGTATGGTCCCCAAGGACGTTAACTGATTCAACAGTTATTCGCTGGACATCTGTGAGGTATCATGTCCTGTGCTAGATGCTGGAGTGAATGGAATAAGTGAAGTTATAGCTCAGAGAAGGAGTTGGACACTAAGCAAATAGCCACACAATATGATTACAACTGTCACACGTGTGGGCCAGGGTGCTTTCAGAGTGAGCATGTGCCTCATCAGCCCATCAGAGGAGATATCCCCAAGGAAGTGATGAATGAGCTGTAGTCTAAAGGATGCATAGGAGGTAGTGAGGAGGAGAGGGAGGATCATTTCAGGCAGACAGAAGAACAAGTACTAAGACCCTATGTGAGGAGGGAGTGTGACCCATGTGAAGAGTTGAAAGGGAGTTTGAGAGTGAGGGAGTGTCAGGGAGCCATGCAACCAAAGCGGGCCAGAGAGTTTGAGAGGAGCAAGGCTTGGCTGAGCCAGGTAAAACCACACCACTGCCCCCATCCCTTGTTGTTTACTCTGTCATTTTCCATGGGGCCTCAGGGTTCTGCAGAACTGCCTATAGTCTACTCCAGAGGTCACAGGGAGGTTAAGGAGCAAGAACAGTGCGGGCAGAGGCCAGCTTAGTGGAGGAGGAGGAGAGGGGAGACTGAAACATGCCTGGCAGGAAAGGTTGGCTGTGGCTAAGAAGAAAAGAAGTAGAGTTCCTGCAAGGGAGAAAAATGCCAGTCGTGGGACAGAGAGCACATTCCCAAGGGCGTAGAAAGTGTGTGTTGATAGAATGGAGTGCTGGGGGAGCTTCCTGGCTTGATTTCTTTCCTTATCAAATATGGCAACATTGGAAAAATCAAAAAATCAGAAAATCCCTTGAGGGCTGAGGCTTGGATTGACCATCTTCACATCAACATTGCCCAGAGCTCTGTGCTGGATGGAGTGCCACATGATGCAGGACCACTGGGCAGGGGTCTCTACGGAAGCCTCTTGGGTCTGGTGTGTAATTACTTTCCATTGGTTTAGGTCCACGCCTCTCTGTGCAGGGATGTCAGTGTGGGGAACAGGGGCATGGGGAATTATAACTTTAAACAGTCATATCCAGTGGATTCAGACATTGTAGCTGGTCCGACAAGCAAGCCCATGTAGCACTTATTTGGGAATCCTATATTCACTAACCTGGCATCTGGTCCTTCTCAGTCCTTCCAGTTTCAAGATAATTTACTCGACAGTACCCAATCTCCATGACTGGGCCCCCAATATGAGAATTCCTACCCATCCCACCCTATTCAAGACTGGGGTTTGGATAACAGAGAATTTGGAGAGTGAGGCATACATGTACTGGTTGATGGGCTCCTACAATGTTACCCGAATGCCTGGTCATCCCGTGGTGCCATCTCTCTATTCCACCTGTGCCTCTGCTGATCTCTGACCTCATCAGTGAGTTTCCTGGGCCCCTTGTAAATCAGTCATTTGTTGCCAACTCTCTTTTTACCTGTACCTCTGGTAATCAACAGGTACCATCTGCCTGCCCACCTGTAAGTACTCTGAATACCTGATGCCACCCATCTGCCAATTGTCTGTTCATCCTCTGTTTGAATGGCCACTCTGGATACTGGATTCCATCTCAGCCTTTTGCCAGGGCCACTTGTGTGACACCTGTTTCTTGCTTTCCCTTGCATACTTGTGTTGGGTTCTGCCCTCAGCAATCATGCTCTCTCTGAGTCCTTGAGACCTGGAGCCTTCACATCCAGGCCATCCAGACCCTGAGCAAAGCTGGCTGAATTTCAGCAGGCCAGGCCATTTGCAGACAGAGAATGAATTTGTCTTGCTGCCCTAACCTTGGATCATAGCTTATCCGTGGTAGATTCTAGGCTTTCACTAAGCCCCACCACATGTTCCCAGGGCAATCTGTCTTTCATTTCTTGCTTTGCTTTGGGCTCTCCACACTTTTCTGGCATCCTAACTTTTTGCTCAGTCGCTACCACCTGCCTCTTACTGGGCAAGGTCATTCTCCCCTTAAATCCAGTCTTTAGCAGGGTATTTTGTTTTGTTTTGTTTTGTTTTGTTTTTTTACCAAACTGAATGGATTGCCTTGATCTACAAACCACATCCCACCTGACTGTAAGTCATTCATTTCCTGGGGATTCCCATGTTCATGTTCTTCCTCAAGGACAACCTCCATCTGGTTATGGTATTCGAATTATTGTTATTGCAGTTGGCATCAGTCTTAGCAGGGTATCTTCAAGCAACTTAATTTTTCTGAGCTTCAGTTTTCTCATCTGTTAATGGGGTTAATAATTGTGTCTCTAACACAGAGGTGCTGTGAGGACTAAAAGGTTAAGACATGAGATACACTTGAAAGAGAGCCTGGGAGACAGTGTGCTCTGGACCAAGCTTAGTTATTATCCCTGCTTCCTGTCTTTCCACACTAGCACGCTGGGCATGGGGACCTGGCGAGGCTAGGTTGGTACTGTAGACTTACTGTCAGCTCTGGGGTGGTTGGCCATCTTAGCAAGATCACTTGCTTGGTCTCAAAAACATAGATTCTACAGGAATCAGAATGAGTAAAGGGAATAAAATTGCATCCATCCATTCACTCATTCTTTTAATCATTCAAGAAATATTTATTAAGCTTTTGCTCCATGCAAGGCACTGGGCTCACTGGTTTGCATGCCTTGTCTCCTGTATATAACTCCTTGGGTTGAACATTTCCCAGGAGCTGGGATCCCCATATGTGGAAAACTGGATCCACCTATCCTGCCCCCAAAAGTTCTGCTTTGTGAGCTAATGAATCCCCTGTCAGATAATGGGGTCTGTCCAGGCTGAGGGAGCTGAAATGCTCCACACGTGCCACGTGCTTTCCATCCTTGCTGATGTCTCCACAGCCAGGGTTGGAGTGCGAGGAGCATTTACACCAAATCCTTTTCAGAGCTCACCCCACCTTTGGTTTCTAGCATCCATGAGGCTCTGACTCATTTCCATTCTTTCTTCCCAAAAGATTGCTCCCTGAACCCCACCCTGCTGTCCTTTGGCCCTGTTGTCTGCAGCCATGCCTGTGTCTCTCGGAACCTGTAAGGCCCTTCAAGGCAGGGTCTCCATCTGTCTGAATTATCCATGTCCTTCACCAATTCAATGCTAGGAAAGCACTCTGAGCAAACATAAAGCAGACATTTCCCCCCCTGGAATAAAACATAAAGCCACAGTCGAATATATGTTGGATACTCTAATCAGATTTGGAAATATGTCCATAATTAAAACTGCCAAATTGAACGCTAGTTCTAAAAATTGGTTTCATTAGTAATGGAGGAAACTGTTTTAATTCATCAGATTATAGATAGTCTCGCTGCTTTTTAAAAAGAAATTAATTTTTAAAAGAAAGAATAGAATAAGAAGCTAGAAAATAATATATCCCAGGCAATGAGTAAGAAAGTTCCACTGAAGTTTCTGACGCCTGCCTCTCCATGCTTCTTTTTTAAAAACAGGTGCAAATGTTCTGCAACAATAGAGGTGCTAAAAAGAATGACTGGAAGACAAGGATGTCCTTTGGAAAATTTTGTCTTACTAATTTACAAAGTTGCTTGGTTGATTGATGGAAGGATGAACAGTACTTAGGAAGAGTGAAGAAGTTTTCAGAGTGGCATGCCAACTGATCTGGGTTGGCAGACATCCATCTGGTGCTTAAGTGGGTATTAATCTAGACCACATCTAAGTGCAGCTGAAAGGCTCAGGGACATAGTGGCTATTGTGAGCAGCTCTGGTTGGAGAGGGGTGAGTTCTCTTCTAAATGTAGACTCAGTCACAGGGTCACTGGGGATCAAGGCCAAATTGCTTCACCTCACTTGGTCTTGTTAACTCAGATGGAAAATTGGGTTAGAAGCAGATCACATACGTGGAGGATAGTGGCAACTACCCAGGGCAGCTTTTATAGTGTAGCGTGGTCTCCGAGGAAGGAAGAATAGTTTAGGTGGATGGAGTAGACGGGAATGAGAAAATGATACAGGCTCTCTGGGGAGCAGGAATCCCCATTACCATCAGGAGCATCATGCTGGAAAATCTTTTCTGTTTCCTACTATGAGTTGTTGCCCAAAGTCTCTGCCTCCTCTTAGACCCACAGTGAGGGTTACTGCCCAAACTTGGGTTGGGCTTCTGTGGGCTGCAGGAAGTGGAGGACATTTGGGGAATGAGCAGTGCTCTTGGGATGAAAGGTACTCGATATATGCCTAGTCAACAAAAGCAAAAGGAACAGACTAACTTCTCCCTCCCTCTGTCTCACAAATTAGCTCCAGCTTGAAGTTCTGGTTCCCTGGCTCTTGCTGGAGTGGCTCTGAATTTCTCAGATGAAATTTTGCTTAACACTGATTCTGTCCCACAGATTGCAGAGCATGACAGGCGACTGTGTGCTCTGGCTGTACCTCAGCATCCTTTCCCATTCCTACCACACTCATTTCTGCCCAAGGGATCTAGGGCCCAAGTCCGAGAGGAATGACCATCAAAACTTGCCATATGAAGCAAATGCACTGCTGGATATTTTCCTAAAGTGGATTTATCGAATCCCTTTCTATGAAGATAGTGATGGAAGAGCCTAAGTTAGGTGTGCTCACTCTCTGCACCTCCAGTCAAGCATCACCTCTGAAAGAGAGATAAATTGGTGTCCTCCACTCACCATAGAAAATGAAAATTTTCTGCCAGGTACCTAGAGCTGGACAAGAAACCATTGATCATCCTGAACAAACATCCTTCAATAAATCTTTATCTCTTCCGAAGATAATTGGGAAGACAGTGGATTTTGCGTTTACTCTCAGCAATTGCCTCCCTTTCACTCTTCCGGTTATATTTGTTTTCAAAGCCAAAATGTACTACATGGCCCCATCCATCAAGGCAGAGGAACCCCAAATGATTTCCTGTTTCAGCTCCAATGTGTCAAGCTTGAAAATTCTCTTAATCCACTGGCTTTGTGAGGTGCCTGGCATTTTCCATTACAGGTAAGCATGTCATGTTGCCTCATCCCTCGTGAAGGATGTATCCACACCACTAACCCCATTTCTCTGTTTGGATTGAAAACTCCCACTCCTTCTCTTCTTTGAATTCACTTATTCAGGTATTCATTTCACATGGAACCCATCACATGCCCATCACTATGCCAGGATGCCCACTTGCTGAAGTAGACCTGGTCACAGATATGAATGTGCTTGACGTCTATGAACATAGATGTCCCTGGGGTCCTGGCTTCCTTGTTAGTAGCCCCTGAGGTGTGCAACTAAAGCAAAAAAAGCATTCTGGTGGGCCATATTCATAACCAAGCCTATACCTTTTCAGTTCTAAAAGTCATTCGAAACATTCAAAGTCTTAATCTTAGTATATTTTTTTTCTGAACTCTTAATTAGCTGTGTAGCTGGTACATCAATATCCTAAGATCCATATTCATGTTTTTAAAAATCTAGGTTATTATGATGTATAACTTTTAATAAAACCATCCTTACTATAGTAATGCAAATCATAGCAGCCCTGAAAGGTCTATGAATCAAAGCCACCACCTCACATCCAGCGGTGGTAGTTATTTGGTATTTGCACAATAACCTTTAAATAGAAGAGTGTGTTCTTGAACATACTGGGTCTCTGCAAGGGGGCCCCCCACATGATTAAGAGGCCTGGCCTTTGTGTCTCACTGTTATGTGCAAATGTAATGGAAAGAATTTTTCATGTGACAGAAACAAATGTTGACTCTTACAAGAAGATTTCACAAGCATCTATTGAGTTCGAGGTCGCCAATACAATGCAGCTGGTTTCTTTTTGTAAGTGTATAAAATGCAGGAAATGATGGCTCCTCTGAATAGAGGAAGATGTCAGATTTCATGATGAAGGCGGTTTCACTAAATTAGAAAATGATAAATGAAGAGTGATGAAACAAGTTACCTTTAGAATGGAGAAATCCAGAAAACTCCATGTTGACCCAGTGATCAATGCTAACGTTACCAATCATGGAATAAATTGGCATCATGTGCCTCTTGACGGGATGTGCTGAGTGAGATAGAATATCACTTTTACAGTAGTTCTACCAAAAATCACAGTATAAATCTAATTCTGAGACAAATACAGATTGAGGGATAGGTTACTAAAAAAGCCTAGCTTGACTCTTCAAAAATATCAAAATCATGAGAGAGAGAGAGAAAAGAAGAGAAGCCATTCTCCATTAAACAAGATGGAATGAAAAGCATGACCTTGGATTAGAGTCTGGATCAGAAAAAGAAAGTGATATAGATCAGATAAAGATCTATCTATCTACTTCTCCATACATAATATTCTCACCACATCTCTGTTTAGGTGTGTGTGTGTATCTCCTAAGAAGAAAGACACTCTTACATAACCATCATATAGTTATCAATTTTAGGAAGTTTAGCACTGACAAAACAAAATAAAAATATTATCTGATCATCCATCCATATTCAAAATTTGCTAATTGTCCCAATGCCCTTTAGAGGTAGGATCTGTGCACTACAGCCCACCTGCCATTTGTTTCCAAAAGTAAGGTTTTATTGGAATAAAATCATGCCCATTTGTTTACATGTTGTCTATGGCAGCTTTCGCATTACAACCACAGAGTTGAGTAGTTGCAACAGAGACCATATGGTTCATAAAGCCGAAAATATTTATTATCGAGCTCTTTATAGAAATAGTTTGCCAACCCCTGCTTTAGAGCTAGTTTACTCCAGCTCTCTCCAGACTTATGCTTCGCACTCAGTTGTCAGGTCTTTAACAACTCCTTTAATCTGCATTAGTTCCTCACCCTTTCTTTGTTTCTTAACCTTGACATTTTTAAAGAGTGTGAGTCAGTTATATTGTAGATTTCATTCAACTTGGGTTTGTCTGATGTTTCCTCATGATTAGATTCAGGTTATGCGTTTTTGGCAGGAATACTACAGAAGTGACACTGTATCCTTTTCAGTGCATCATACCAAGAGGCTTGTGATATGGTTTTGTCCCCATATGGATGATGTTACCTTTGGTCAGTTGGCTAAGGTGGTGCCTACCAGAAGAAAAACAATATTTTGCTCTAAAGCACATTATTAACATTAGTAACATGCTCGTATGGGCTATATATTTGGTGATAACAATCTACCAATATTAAATTTTCATTGTTTGGCAATTATGCCATGGTTATATAAAGAATGCCCTTGTTCTTAGGAAACCTGTACTAAGGTGTTTAGGGATTTAGGGTCATTATAGTTACCACATATCAAATGATGCAGCATATACACACACTCACAGTGTAAACGTGGAAAATGTTACCATTTGGCCAATCTAGGTAAAGAGTATGTGAATGTCCGTTGTACTATTCTTATAACTGTTGTGTAGGTTTCATTTTTTTTTATTTTAATTAATTAATTAATTTAAGAGAGAGAGAGTGCAAGTTGGTGCGGGGCAAAGGGACAGAGAGAACCTTAAGCAGACTCTGTGCTGAATGGGGAGCTCAACACAGGGCTCGATCTCAGGACCCTGAGATCATGACCTGAGCTGAAATCAAGAGTCCAAGGCTTAACCGACTGAGCCACCAGGCACCCCAGTTTAATTTTTAAAAATAAGACATTAAAATAATAATGAACTTCTATTACCTGGCACACAGGACAGAATGGAGTGGCAGAGGACCGTCAAGAATGGAGGCTGAACATGAAGAACATCCCCTTAGTCCCGTAAGGAACATTTGTGGTGTCAACAGTGGATGATAAGGGATAGTCCAGACCATTGTCACATTCCCAGCCATGGCATTCACCCACTGCCTGGATAAAGTAGATTTTTAATTAATTGAATAGAATGCTCAGTGCAATTTTGATTTACCCACAAAAGCTACTACTTCAAAAAAAAAAATCAAGAAGGAAAAGAAAAAGAAAAAAGAAAAGTGACAGTAAAGAATTATAGGAGAGTTTAAATAAGCCAAAACGTATCAGTTATAAAAATGATGCAAATTAGTAAAGAGTAATGTTTCAGGCAGGGTTCAACACAAACAAACTAGAATATAAGGTATCTGCAAACAGATAAGCCTGAAACATAAACTACAGAAGGGACAGAGAGTAGAAAAGTGGTTGCTGGGACCTGGGGACAGGGTAGGGAAGTGGAGAAAGGTTGGTAAGGGGCACAAACTTTCAGCTATAGGATGAATAAGGTCTGAGAATCTAAGGTATAACATGTGACTGAGCATGATAACACTGTATTGTATAATTAAACTTGCTAAGAGAGTAAAGCTGAAATGTTATTACCAAAAAAAAGGTAAATATGTCAGATGATGGATGTGTTAATTACCTTGATGGAGGAATCCTTGCACAATGCACATGTATATCAAATCATCATGTTGCACACATCAAATATCTTACAATTTTATTTGCCAATTACACCTCAATAAAGCTGGGGAAAAATTACAAAAGGGAAGAGTAGCAATAGATCAGGCAAATGAAAATGCAGAAAACAGATGTAGCAAAATTAATAACAGACAAAAGAGAATGGAAAGGTGGAAGCATAAAAAGATACCAAGAATGTTATTTTATATTTTAAAATAAATAATTCACAACGAAGACATAATATTCACAAAATGAATAGTAAAACATCCAAAAACGTAAAGAAAAACTATTAGAAATCTAAGAAGTTAACAACACCATAGTTATAGTAAAAGTTCAAACTGAAAATTTTAGTGTTTGACACACTCAGATGACAAAATTTTTTTTAAAGATTTATTTGAGAGAGAGAGAGAGGGCACACATGGGTGTGGGGGGAGGGACAGAGGGACAGAATCTTCAAGCAGACTCCCTGCTCAGTGCGGAGCCCAAGGTGGGCTGGATATCATGACCCATGAGATCATGACCTGAGTCAAAACCAAGAGTTGGCCGCTCAAACTTGCTGAGCCACCCAGGCACCCTGACAAAATTTTAAAAGTCAAATAGAGCTTCCTTAATTACTGTTTCAGTATATATCAAATATGTATATATCAAATATGTAACTATAGGAAATATCTACAGAAAATTCATTTTTTTGATGCCCCTATAGTATGTGGACAGGAAGATCAGATCCAATACTTAAAAGAGAACCTCAGTGAGTCTGAGAGTAGAAATTCCACAAGTCATAATTGACTTATAATAGTGCAAACAAAACAAATACTTAATATTAAATAACAACCTTTGACAAAATACCCACTTAATAATTATAATTATAAAAACAATCAATATATTTAAAACTAAATAACAGAGGATTAAGCAAACACCTCCATTTATTTATTTTTTTAATTTTTTCTTGTTATACAAGAAAAACATACATTACATCATTAGTTTTTAATGTAGTGTTCCATGATTCATTGTGCATAACACCCAGGGCTCCACGCAGAACGTGCCCTCTTTAATACCCATCACCAGGCTAACCCATTCCCCCACCCCCTCCCCTCTAGAACCCTCAGTTTGTTTTTCAGAGTCCATCGTCTCTCATGGTTCGTCTCCCCCTCCGACTTATCCCCCTCATTCTTCCCTTCCTGCTACCTTCTTCTTTTTTTTTTCTTAACATATATTGCACTATTTGTTTCAGAAGTACAGATTTGTGATTCAACAGTCTTGCACAATTCACAGCGCTCACCATAGCACATACCCTGCCCAATGTCTATCACCCAGCCACCTCATCCCTCCCACCCCCCACCACTCCAGCAACACTCAGTTTGTTTCCTGAGATTAAGAATACCTCATATCAGTGAAGTCATATGATACATGTCTTTCTCTGATTGACTTATTTCACTCAACATAACACCCTCCAGTTCCATCCACGTCGTTGCAAATGGCAAGATCTCATTTCTTTGGATGGCTACATAATATTCCATTGTGTATATATACCACCTCTTCTTTATCCATTCACCTTTCAATGGACATCTTGGCTCTTTCCACAGTTTGGCTATTGTGGACATTGCTGCTATAAACATTGGGGTGCACGTACCCCTTTGGATCCCTACATTTGTATCTTTGTGGTAAATACCCAGTAGTGCAATTGCTGGATCATATGGTAGCTCTATTTTCAACTGTTTGAGGACCCTCCATACCCAGAGTGGGTGCACCAGCTTGCATTCTCACCAACAATGTAGGAGGGTTCCCCTTTCTCCGCATCCCCACCAATATCTGTCGTTTCCTGACTTGTTAATTTTAGCCATTCTGACTGGTGTGGGGTGGTATCTCATTGAGGTTTTGATTTGGATTTCCCTGATGCCAAGCGATGGTGAGCACTTTTTCATGTGCCTGTTGGCCATTTGGATGTCTTCTTTGGAGAAATGTCTGTTCATGTCTTCTGCCCATTTCTTGATTGGATTATTTGTTCTTTGGGTATTGAGTTGGATAAGTTCTTTATAGATTTTGGATACTAGCCCTTTATCTGATATGTCATTTGCAAATATTTTCTCCCATTCTGTCGGTTGTCTTTTGGTTTTGTGGACTGTTTCTTTTGCTGTGCAAAGCTTTTTATCTTGATGAAATCCCAATAGTTCATTTTTGCCCTGTCTTCCCGTGCCTTTGGCGATGTTTCTAGGAAGAAATTGCTGTGGCTAAGGTCGAAAAGGTTGCTACCTGTGTTCTCCTTTAGGATTTGGATGGACTCCTGTCTCACGTTTAGGTCTTTCAAACATTTGGAGTCTATTTTTGTGTGTGGTGTAAGGAAATGGTCCAGTTTCATTCTTCTGCATGTGGCTGTCCAATTTTCCCAACACCATTTGTTGAAGAGACTGTCTTTTTGCCATTGGACATTCTTTCCTGCTTTGTCAAAAATAAGTTGACCTTAGAGTTGAGGGTCCATTTCTGGGCTCTCGATTCTGTTCCATTGATCTATGTGTCTGTTTTTGTGCCAGTACCAAACTGTCTTGATGATGACAGCTTTGTAATAGAGCTGGAAGTCCGGAATTGCGATGCCGCCAGCTTTGCTTTTCTTTTTCAGTATTCCTCTGGCTATTCTGGGTCTCTTCTGGTTCCATACAAATTTTAGGATTATTTGTTCCATTTCTTTGAAAAAAGTGGATGGTATTTTGATGGGGATTGTATTGAGTGTGTAGATTGCTCTAGGTAGCATTGACATCTTCACAATGTTGATTCTCCCAATCCATGAGCATGGAAAGTTTTTCCATTTCTTTGTGTCTTCTTCAATTTCTTTCATGAGTATTTTATAGTTTTCTGAGTACAGATCCTTTGCCTCTTTGGTTAGATTTATTCCTAGGTATCTAATGGTTTTGGGTGCAATTGTAAATGGGATCGACTCCTTGATTTGTCTCTCTTCTGTCTTGTTGTTGGTGTATAGGAATGCCACTGATTTCTGTACATTGATTTGATATCCTGCTACTTTACTGAATTTCTGTATGAGTTCTAGCAGTTTTGGGGTGGAGACTTTTGGGTTTTCCACATACAGTATCATATCATCTGCAAAGAGTGAGAGTTTGACTTCCTCTTTGCCGATTTGGATGCCTTTGATTTCTTTTTGTTGTCTGATTGCTGTGGCTAGGACTTCTAATACTATGTTGAATACAGTGGTGAGAGTGGACATCCCTGCCGCGTTCCTGACCTTAGGGGAAAGGCTCTCAGCCTTTCCCCATTGAGAATGATATTCGCTGTAGGTTTTTCATAGATGGCTTTTATGATATTGGGGTATGTACCCTCTATCCCTATACTCTGAAGAGTTTTGATCAAGAAAGGATGTTGTACTTTGTCAAATGCTTTTTCTGCATCTATTGAGAGGATCATATGATTCTTGTTCTTTCTTTTGTTAATGTATCGTATCACGTTGATTGATTTGCGGATGTTGAACCAGGCTTGCAGCCCAGGAATAAATCCCACTTGGTCATGGTGAATAATCCCTTTAATGTACTGTTGGATCCTACTGGCTAGTATTTTGGTGAGAATTTTTGCATCCATGTTCATCAAGGATATTGGTCTGTAATTCTCTTTTTTGATGGGGTCTTTGTCTGGTTTTGGGATCAAGGTAATGCTGGCCTCATAAAATGAGTTTGGAAGTTTCCCTTCCATTTCTATTTTTTGGAACAGTTTCAGGAGAATAGGTATTAATTCTTCTTGAAATGTCTGATAGAATTCCCCTGGGAAGCCATCTGGCCCTGGGCTTTTGTTTCTTGGGAGATTTTTGATGACTGTTTCAATTTCCTTAGTGGTTATAGGTCTGTTCAGGTTTTCTATTTCTTCCTGGTTCAATTTTGGTAGTTGATACATCTCTAGGAATGCACCCATTTCTTCCAGGTTCTCTAATTTGCTGGCATAGAGTTGCTCATAATATGTTCTTATAATTGTTTGTATTTCTTTGGTGTTGGTTGTGATCTCTCCTCTTTCATTCATGATTTTGTTGATTTGGGTCATTTCTCTTTTCTTTTTGATCAGTCTGGCCAGGGGTTTATCAATCTTGTTAATTCTTTCAAAGAACCAGCTCCTAGTTTCGTTGATCTGTTCTACTGTTCTTTTGGTTTCTAGTTCATTGATTTCTGCTCTGATCTTTATGATTTCTCTTCTCCTGCTGGGTTTAGGCTTTATTTGCTGTTCTTTCTCCAGCTCCTTTAGCTGTAGGGTTAGGTTGTGTATTTGAGACCTTTCTTGTTTCTTGAGAAAGGCTTGTATTGCTATATACTTTCCTCTCAGGACTGCCTTTGCTGTATCCCAAAGATTTTGAACAGTTGTGTTTTCATTTTCATTGGTTTCCATGAATTTTTT